>NW_009190878.1:0-37676 GCF_000690835.1 Fulmarus glacialis | reverse complement strand
TCTGATGGAAAAAACTGCCTGTTCCCAACTCAGATCAGGGTAGACCTGACACTATTCTAGATCCATAGGAAAGCCAATTTTTAACCTAGAACCCTTAGTATTAGAGAGGCAAAAAAAGCTGGCAAGCTAATCTGTCACATCTTCCGGGTGTGTTGAACAGTTGTAGAATACTTGACAACTAAGCTGAATACATCCCCAGTAAGGGAGATAAATACTGAGACAAAACACCTTCCAGTGCTGAAGGAACTTTCCATCACTGAAATTCCAGCACTTCCTTTTCTGGAAGAGAACCAGTAACTCTGTCCTCACATTTACTTTAAGAAAATGACCTTTTAAAGTAAACATGGCTGCCTGTAAAAAGTTTTTTTTATATCACAGAAATTACAGACTTTAGCCCTCACTTAAATAAGCCATCAAAGAACTGCACACTTAAACTTTTTCTGAACAATCCAAGTGGCTGGTAAACACACGGCTCAACTGATGCTATTAGTTGCTTAATACTCAGTATTTCATGCACAGTAACACACAAGTATTCCACGAAAACTGACCAAGGAAGCTTCTTCACCTTGAGTACAGCTGGTCGAAATTGAGTCATCTGATCTGTTCAAGATGGTCATGTAAATTTATAATTAAGATGCAGTTTTAAAGAACAGTGCAACATGAAAACGCTACTATAGCACCATGAGATATATCTTCATACTTCATAATCATGACTGAGTTACAAGCTTGGGAAAAAAAATTAATTCAACTCATACACAACCAACTTAATATAAAGCAAATTACAGCACGTGATACAAAAACTCTAAAAGACCAACATTTTATTATACCTGTATTTTAGGGTTTTTACAGGAAAATCCAAATTTGCTTCTCCATATGCAAGGTGTACACTTTCATTGTCCCTTGTGTGAAGCATTCTCTCTGCTTCCTGAAAATTCCAAGTAAAAGGTTTATAAAATTACTCATGCAGCAGAAATCGAAGTATCTCATGCTGACAGTTAATTTTCATACGGGTAAGGGGCATTTCCCTGTAGGTACTGGAGTTGAATGCAGGAGATATAGTTTAAGACCTTTTTTCTTAGAAGTGTTTTATCCAGGTAGGGGGATAGGGGAGTGGGGTAGGAGGGCGTACAGCTGGTGTACAGTTAGGTAAGACTTTTATGAAGATGTTATACAAGCTATATTACTATATTATTGGTAACTAGCAGCTGGTTTTAACTACAGCTCTGCAAACACACACAAGCAAAATGTCCCTGATACGATGAACAGTTTTGTGATTAATTTGAGCAGGGTAAAGATCCCTGCTGCACTGCTTTTCTCTCCCATCCACACCCACCTTCTAACCTGATGAAAGGCAAAGAAAACAACATTTTGTACTAAAAACTGCTCCTTTCCACTTTGCTTGCTAATTTTAATCACAAATAAGAGTCATAGTTCATAATAGCACCATTGACGCAGTGACTTTTCCTTAACTTAATTGCCAGTAATAGTTCCTCTAGCATTAAACCTCATTGGTAAAGAATTTCAAAATGTGTATTTGGTATGTAAGGTCATATGCTCAGGCCACTTAAAATTCTTTTAAGTCTCATTGAGTATTTTCTAGTAATTTACAACATCCTTAGTTCGATTGTTACTTACTGCTTTCTCTTTTTTCTTTTTGTCATCTTCTTTCTTCTTTTTACTT
Organism: Fulmarus glacialis; assembly: GCF_000690835.1. Taxonomy (NCBI): domain Eukaryota; kingdom Metazoa; phylum Chordata; class Aves; order Procellariiformes; family Procellariidae; genus Fulmarus; species Fulmarus glacialis. Next base: position 35,995 of record NW_009190878.1, on the reverse strand, counting down.
TCTGGCATAAGATCATCAAGCCAGCTAAGCTCTCTTTTGGTGAAACATAAATCCATGAGCTTGCGAATGAATACTAACGCTAGAACCTTAAGGGAACCAGAAATGGAATCATTTCTATTAAACTATTTAAATTAACAAAAATGCACACACACTTTCAGTACATTCAGAGTCTTTAACGAAAGCCCTTTTTTGTAGTACTAATTTTCTCTTACCACAAAGTTAAATCATTTCCACTTTCAATAGCTATTCACAACTGAATTGCTTATTTTCAGGAAATGAAAAGTCCTTGTGTTTTAAAAGTGAACAACTTGTACTACAGGTTCTTTTGTTTCTTTCCCACTCCCTTCTTTCTTAAGGCAGCAAATGCATTCTGAAGGGATCCTGGATGATGCACGTACTCTTGGAAAATTATTAACTTGTAAAACAGATAACTTACCATCATAGGGAAAACAACAGCAGCTGCAGAGGCTTTAATCACCCACAACAGAACCAGACAAGTGAGCTGAACAACTGTAAAGATATGGACCTTCCAGAGTGGCACATAACGTAGATAAATCAGGTCTGGTTGATGTTTGGCAGGCATTCCAAACAGTTTTATACGGTCAAAAAACTGCATTGAAAAATAAAAATCATCCTTCAGTTAATTATTTTCTTCCCCTCTGGAAGGAAATAAACATTTTTAGGGGACTCCAGAAACATAAATTAATCCCAGTGGGGCTGGGGGCTGTTTTGTGGCAGTTTTTTTCAGCCACTTATTACTACTACAAAATTTCAGAATATTTCAGAAAATTTGTTGCTCAGTTACACTACTGAAAGAATAAATGCAAAAGAACTGAGAAGTGAAGACACAACACAGTAAGAACAAATATCTGAACATGACACTCAGGAAATTATCCTACATACTATTCAGTCAATATGGGCTAGCTTTATTGTTGCTCACATAAATAATACGTTACAGTTTCCTTTTCATTTAGTGTTAAACAAAAGCAAATACTCATTAAAATCAGACTTTACCTGAATGCCTTTTAATGAAGATACTCCCATGTAAAGAAAGACACCATACAAAACTGGCATTGGAATAAACTGGGGAAAAAAACACAGTTACTTGTGGAATCAACATGGCATAACATAGCAGTCCGTATTAGTGAAAGACATGGACCAAGTTATTTTTTACTTTATATTTTACTTAAGTGAAATCTGTAAAACCTGAGGCTCTTTATTTATAGAGAAAATATATGCATCGAGCAACAAAAAAATCTAGAGCTAACAAGGCTATCACCAGGATTAAAAAAGTAGTTCAGTCTTGACTGCCCATTCATTCAATTTTCTAGGTTGCAACCAAGATTTCTATTAATGCTAAGTATGCTGCTTAGGAACTGTATCGAGACCATCAACTTCATGAAATTACCATATGAAGTTTTACTTTTGATCACTAATCTTGCATTTCTGGAGCAGATGAAAAAAAACCCACCATACCTACTGAGCTATGCAAATCTGCTAATTATTCAGGGCTAAATTTTGCTCCAATAAGATGATCAGTTTAAAGCTTACTAAGACAATGAAGTTGTCCACTGATTTCAGTGGCACTTGCATCAAACCTCTGCAGCCTACACAAAGCAAGTGAAGCTTTCTTTGCTCCTGAATTCATAAAACTCCTGAGTAAAGGACAGCCAAGATACAACTCAAAATCTTAATAAAAACTGCTGCTATCAAGCCTGAACAAAAGCCTTTACTGAAATTTAAATAGTGTGGAATAAAACTATGCTTTGGGGATTCGTTACTGCACATATATATGTGTGTGTGTGTGTGTGTACATATACATATATATATGTGAGCTCTATAATTTGACATGCTAGTACTTCATTTATGTTAACTTCTACTGCATTAAATCAGTATAAATCCATACATGGAACAAAAGCACAGCAACCTACAGATGCAAGGCTTTGTCCTCCTTCCTTCTTTCGAACAATAACAGCCATTCACATTGAAAAAGAAAAACATTTCATAAAGAGCAAATAATAATAATTCCATTCCTATTACCCTTGGTTCCATAAAAAAATAAAAGCATTAGTTTCTAAGAATCAGCTGTTAAAATGTGGGGTAAACATGTAGCTTCAGCAATCAGCACCTTTTGAGCAACAATAAATCTATTTCAATATTTCTGCTTCTGATTCTGATCATCTGCATTATACATCTGAGCTCTTGGTAGCTTTTCAACCAGAGATTGTCAAATCTGAATACTCATTTTTAATAACTGCTACTGCCTTACTGTTTTCAGACCTTTACATTCTTTAACACATACAAATGGTCAACTATTAAGAATATGTAATACATAGCTCTAATTACTGAATTACAGCTATGTGTTCATAGGTTTATTTCTTCCCATTATCTAAACTTAAACAGCCATTAGAAGCTACTTTTTTGTGAAAGGACTTGTGATCTGTCTTGAAACTGACTTTTACAAAGTTCTTTAAAGGTATTAGCAATTATGCATTTTATGCCGTATCTGCTATTTTGGCAACAAGAAGACAGTTTTTTTATTTCTCCTTTTAACTATTGGATTTGAAACAACAAAGCTGAAGTTGAATGGATTTTACTCAAATCTGAGCAAAAAGTCAACTAGACTGATTGGTTTTCTTCCAATAAAGTCTTCGGAAGGGCACTATGGATATAAATTAAGAGACAAAGTGTAAACTGAGGCCACAATACGACCTGCAAAATCTCTATTACACTGTGATGATGCATAAGATAACCTTGACACTTTAAACATCAAAGGAAGTTTAATACACTGAAGATAAGAATGAAAAGTGAAAGTGTCACTTCTAATGATCACCTTTTAAACAAGATGTTTCTGTTTCTTCTGCTATATTATATTACTTCCGCTCAAGTAACTTTTTCTCTTTATCACACTCCTTTTCTGTCTCCATTTATGCACTCACATAAAAACTACAGAAGAACTATTTTGGGTAACGTGAACTTGAGAAACTGAAAAATAGCTGGCAAGAAAATCAGGTAACATGGACAAAGCTTGTTTTCTTCACTACTCACTACATTTCTAGCTTGCTCAGATTTCATTTTCTTACATCTCCCCCATCATTTCTTTTCAACTAACACCCGTTGTTAAAAAGGCAATTTGAGAATGAGTCCAGGCATATTTTATTTAGCATAATAGAACTTCCTAACATTATGAAATGCTAAATCACAATATCAAAATCAAAAGCACAAAAGAAAACACAAATATTTTGGAAAAACTGTGTTTTACCTTTAACACAGAGGTCATGAACACTGACAACCCCATCAGGACAAAAATCATCAATCCTGTCACTCGCTGCTCCCGGATTCCCAAAAACTTTGGTTGCTCTCCTGGTGCTGAGCATTCAGATTCAACTTTCAGGCTATTAACATGACTTATAGACAGGACAGTTGCAGCAACAAACCACGGTAAGCCCATGACAGAACATATCCCCAACATAACACCAACCATGAGCAGATCAAGATGATAACCACAGCCTTTCTGTAAAATTAAGTGAACAAATCATTTGATAAACTTTCTATTTATATTATACCATATTTGTAACTTAGCTGGTAAATAACAGATAACTACCAAAGTTAGATACTTTGAGTGTGTCCAAAAATTGTATTTGTTCTTTATTAGTCAATATATACATTTATTTAGTAGCTGTTGGTAACATTTCACAGACTTGCAGAATGAATTTGATTTAAAATAAACTTGACCTACGTATCATTGGAGTTTTGTGAAAATTACTTTTACCTTCAGCTTATGCTCTTTCCTGTTTATAATAACAGCTGTTATTTGTTGATCCATGAAAATGAGAATGGTACAGAGTAAAGCAGGAACAGCAGCTACCAAGAGTGTCCACCAGGGATTGCTTCCAAGAGGATCTATGAACCATCCTCGGTCTTTTCGGGTGGGCTGAAAAAACAAACACCAACAATAAGAATTAAGTGACTATGATAAAATGCAGATTTTGTTGCTACAAACAGCTGCAATGAACAGATCAACAGTCTCTTTAATTTGTGTTTAGATTTTTTTCCCAATGGCTTTGACCAAAAGACTGATTTAGCTGTTACATGTGAATATGGAAAAAATTAAAACAAATCCAATCCATTCCTTCATTTCTACACATTTGCACAAAAGAATGCTTCCTTTTCAGTGATATTATAATATAAAGCATAGTCTCTTCTGTCAGATGAGACATACATCCAAAACAGGAAAGGGAGATTACTTCATCAACTACATTGTAAGTAAAAAAGATAAATTTCTGTTTCTATATAATTCCATTGTTCTACTGTCTATGAAACTGCAAGCATTTAAAAAGTTAAGTTTTTTTGAAAGGTTTTATTTCTTACTTCAAATTTCTCTGGAACATGAAGCTTAGGAGAAGGTACTCCTACAAGGTAGTCAATCAAAACCATGATAACTATGGTCAGAAATACTGCAAAGTCACTGATGGTAGAACGCACCTAAAAAGAAAAGACTTGTGTTAACTCTTGCTTTTTCATTATTATAATTTGCATGTATAGAAAGACAATTTTCTCCCATATGAATAGTGAAGTCTATTTATATTATACTACACCACTGACCGTTATATGTATTTTCTCTATTTTAAAATTTAAGCGGCCTGCCAGCATAGCATGAAGTTGCAGAAGGTAAGTATTCTGTACAACTGTTCATCCAATTATCTCATTTAAAATGATCTACTGCAAGCAGCAAATGACTTAAAATAATTCCCTCCTCATCTTCCTGTCCTCTCAACCCTACTGGGAGGCTGGGCCATCACAGCTAGTCTCTTGTAGCTTAATTCAATAACATCACTGAATTGTTCTGAAATCAATATTCATACATTTGATGTTTTAATAGAGGGGGGGGATAATTTGCAATAGATTCAGGTTATCAAAGGTGACTTTATTAAACATTAGGAACATATTGTAGGGATGAGCTGAGGTTTAGAGAAGATCTAACTGCTTTATCTTGGTTAGCAGAAGTAAGTTGCGTAAATCAGTCCAAGAATAATCATTTTATTAGCCTCTATTAGAAATAGTAATCTCCTGAGGAACTGCTCAGAACCCTTCATACATCAGCAGTTTGGGGAAAGCAATCAATTGTTCTGTACAGCTAGGTGAGGAAAACAGCGGCAATATTATCTCTCCAAATGATACATGTCAATACCCATTAATATGGGGAGACAGACTGCTTAGGTCTTCTAATGTTTAGAACATCTTGTTGTAACTATAGGAATGTAGAGAGTAAGCACTGAATTTTCAGCAGCCAATTTATTTACTCTAATGTCTTCATTTTCAGAACTATTAGCTAATTTTCTGTTTTTAATTTCTTTTCCTGTCTTAAAAGAAATCTCTCAATAAAAAGTTCTGAAGCAAAACAAAAAATTCAACTCTTAAATTATACTAATGTATTTATCACAAGATAATAATAGTCTCTAATCAGAATTACCTTAGTTGGGAAATAGCGTTTGGTCTTGAATTGCTTAAGGAAAGAGGAGAGGAAAAATGTTGTAAAGAATAATATGACAGACCAGAAGAGAACATCTGGAATATATGGTCCATGATGGCCACAAGCTGATCCACGAAACACACCATGAAATTGTAAACATTCCTGCAAAGAGAAAAACTCCTTAAATTTGTATGTTTTATTCACTTAGTACATTCAACTAACTTGTAGCCTTTCGATACAAAACACACCTGAGAACTTTCACAACCCCAAAAAAGGGCTTCCTTCCTTCATCACTAGCTCATCCTGAAATGCCAAAAATTTGGCTGTCTGTCCAGAAGAGCCACAGTATCCATCACTGATTACTTCAGGATGCCAAAATGCTGGGAGGTGCCCAAGAAGAAACAACTTCTTTACATTCACCTCATTTCTATTCTATTTCTCAAAGCATCACAAGATTGAATGCATAAAGAAAGACTGAGGACTAAACCCAGGAAAAGCTGACTATCCAACATCAACTTTGAAGCTGATGAACATTTAAATCTAAATTTAAAAAAAAAAAAAAAAACAAAAAAACAACCTCCTCAATTTCTCCCATCTCCTTATTCTTGACTTTGTTTTGTCCTGATACGGTTAAGGAAAAAACACTCTTACAAAATAAGATTAACCCAACTGTAAGAAAAAAATTGCTAGTAAATAGAAAAGCATTGTAAATAATGGATTTGAATAAAAAAGAAAACAAAGTCAGACGATCCCTATCCAAAAGGCTCACTGAAAATCAAAGCAAAGAATTAAAGTAGGCACAAGGAAACAACAAGCCAATAAATCAAATAGTTGGAAGCAGCACTGCCACAACCTAGTCTTTAAACAGGTTAATTTATCAAAAATTTAACTTATGACAAAAATTTTCCCTGTTAACAATCCACTTTGAATATAAGCACCACCAAATTCTGGATCAGTTCTGTCTCTCTGGGAAGACTAAAGGTGCTTAAGAGAATGAAAAGGTATATAGAATAAATAATAAATATAAAATAAATACAAAAGCTAAGTTCAAGAGAAACTGCCATCCTAGGTGATTATGGTAGACTAGGAGCCATTGGTGGTACATAGAAAACACTACAGCTAAAACTCAAGTAAAGCACTGAGGTTTTTCATAGTATTTTTGCTGTGTAAAACACCTTGTACTTTCAGTGTGAACGTCTAGGCTCACACACAAGAAGAGCCCATATACAGATATCTACTGCCATTTTAGATAGCCTACAATGGTCAAAGTAGGCACACACAGCTAGCAAATGCAACACAAAATCTATAGCAGATCCCAATCATTCAAGATGTAGGTGGAAACCAGACGCCAGGGTATGCAAAGTGGCTGTAGACAGCTGCATTTAGGCAACTGAATCCCACTCAAGGAACTACTGATCAGCAAAAATGTTTCTTCCTAAAAGCCTCCAGTATCACTTCCACACGATAACTTTCCTCCTCCTCACCTACCCACAAAATTAGATATTGTTATGAAATATCCAGTTCAGAAGGTAATGCTTTCAAGCCTATTCCTTCAAATAGCTCTTCCCTTTTTCTTTTAACCTTCAATTTTCCAAATCATTATTTTCCTCCAATCAATATTCAGGTAGTTTCTTTGATTCTGTTGTAGTGTTATACCAATGTCTAACAAACTAATGAAGTGCATTTGCTACCACATTTTAACTGCAGATTCCATCTTCACATCTTCTTAAAAATATTTGTTCATCCTTTCCAGGAAACTGAAGGAAGCAATCTCCTGTTTATTCACCTCATCATATTCATCTGCACTTCAGAAAGAAGACTGTTCTGTCTAGCAGGATTAAAGTGGCTACCTCTAGCAGACATTTACGATACTAGTATTTACTGCCATGGACTTGCTCATTCAAACCACTAAAATGACTGTTTAAAGCATTATGGGAGCAATAAGAGAGTTAAAGAAAACAGTCCAGGTTCAAATCAAGAAAGAAACCAGATGAAAAATATTAAATCAAGACTGGTACTGTGTAAGTATTTATTTTTTATACATACATATATATGTACATACACACACATATACAAATAGCTTTTAGATACTCACAGAAACTGTAAGGTTACTCCATGCTATATTTTCCGCAGACTTATTCATACTCCTCCACACCTGCAAAGTTTCGTTACTGGGTTTCTCAGGCTCAGAACACACACATCTGAAGGGAAGAAAAAATAATTTACATGCTTTTAAGCCGTATGTGCCAAAATGCAGTGATTCACAGTAATTTCAAAAATCCTAAGGAGTTTAAACCAGAGTTTAGCCCAACCTTCTATGAAAGAAGCATAGTAGAAGACTCCTCCTTACATGACATGAACTAGGATTATTGGCGGGGGTGGGGATGGGGAAAATGAAGAACCAAAGAAGTGACTGCTCAGGAGGTTTAACAGATAGTACCAAAAAAATCAAACTATGTATTTTAAAGAATTAGAAGCAGGCAAGATGTTGACTTAACTACATGATTGATATGCCAGTGTTTAAATAGAATGACACATGAAAACCAAAATGAAATAGGTAATATATGCAGACTTCCACATATTGTGAATAAAAAGATGAAGATAAAAATCCAAATGACACCACCTTCCAATAACCCTATACTAACATATGTTGTGTTATTTCTAAAGATTTCTACATAATGGGACTAACTGGGTGCAAACAGTTTTCTATGACACTGTACAAATCAAGGTTTTTAGATTTCTATAGAGCATAACATCCCACAATGATTCAAAATTCAATTAGTCCTACTGTACACCAACACAAGAGAAAACAGAGATTGAAACCATTTCATTTAAAAAATTGGTGTAGATGACATAGTTTCAGCAACTCCTTTTCAAACCAGACATGTCATTAGCCTCTAGATGTTTCCGAGTCTTTTCTAAAATTTTGGTAGAGTGAGCCATTTATCTTGCATTTGGCATGCCTTCTAATCTACACATGACCAAAACTGGTCACCCTGAACTAAGACATCATTTTTAAGTATGTAGTGGGCTAACTGAAGATATAAATGCATAAATTGCTCAGATTTAAAGCAACTGCATACATGCATTTTTAATAACTTTTTGAACAAGTGAAAGTGTCCCTCCCTGCTGCAGTGGTTTGCAAACTTGGACTGCAGAATCCTTTCTGTCAGACAGGTTGACAGAAGTACACATCAGTAAAAAAAAAAAAAACCACCACAGCACACTGAATATTGATTTAATGGGATGTTTTCAAATAAAGCTATTCAAGTACACCAAACCATAAGCTTAACATGTAAACGTTTATGTAGAAGAAGAAAAACAGATAATAAGCAAGAAATAAGTCTTCTTCTATGAGATCCATCAAGATACTGAAAAACAGAGAACCACGGAAGGGCAAACTTGCATCCTGATAGTGTGAAGGTAAGGAAGGAAAAAACACTAAATGTGCACGGGCAAATGAATCTAGATTTGCGAAGCACAATGTTTAGGGAACTTAAAAAAATAAGAAGTAAATATACTTTCTTTTTATAACTGCATCCTAAAGTAACAGCAAAAGGAAATTGGAAAGAAGATTGGAAAGCAGTAGTTCCTATGAGGTAGCTGCAAACAGAGTAAGTAAAGAATAAATCAGAAGAGAAAGGAATTGCAACAATAAGTATGGCAAGACAAAAAGAAAGCATCTTTAGTTGTTGGTCAAGGCAGTAACACGAACAAGCATGCCGAAGGAAGACTGACAGACAAATTTCTCAACAAATGCAATGAAGATAAAGGATGCCACCAAGTAGGTAAGTGGAAATCCAGGAAGAGAAAATAAAAACAGAAAATGTAAGAGTATTTGAGACTGTCTTCTGGCTCACTTAGCTGAAGATGCTTGTTCCGCATCCTCTTCCCCATTGGGGGAACAGAGGGAGGAAAAAAAAAAAAAAAAGAAAAGGGAAAAAAAAAAAGGCAATTGTAAAAGGCTGGATCTCCTACAGCTTTGTCACAGAAAAGAAATGCAGGACAAACCAAAGCTGAAATCTGCGGCACGTCCTGAAAGACATGTGTGACACCTCACAGAGCTAAACCAAGGAAATGTCACACCTTCCTCTCTCCGCCCTCATGGCCTGCCTGTGCTAGCACACAAAACGCAATCAGGTGGCAAGGGTCAAAAGACCTACAGATCTACAGTACAGTTTCTGCCAGATTAGTGAATTTAACACGTTCACACAGGAGTCCAATGAGGTCCCAGAGCCACTGAAACAGAAGAATGAGCAGCCAGGAGAAAGGGGGAAATTAGGAAGTGAGTGTACTCCCACGGCCTACTCCTGGCCATGTGGCCTGGTCTTAACAGCTGTTAAGACAGGAAAGTGAGTGTAAATGCCACGCGTGAATGGAATACAAGAAGCAGTTTGGGAGGGTGTTTGCCCAAAACTGATCACGTTGGAAGATGACGACCATCAGCTAGATTAAATAGTAACAAAGGAACTACAAAAAGACTTTGGGAGGCGGGGGGGAGCGTGGGGAAGGAATCATCTTGAAAGGAAGTATCAAAGAAGCATGAATGTTTGTAAAAGAGAGGAGAGATCTTGGAGTGGAAACACAATAGTCAAAACCTGGTTTGACACTGCCAGAAGTCACCCTGCATGCATCATGATCTCTGCCTTGGCCAGGCAGAGCAGCCGCCCAGCGGGACGGTGAGCAGTCTCCCTTCAACTAGGGACTGACTGCAGGGTGCAACAAATAGGGACTCCCACCTCAGACTTATGGAAGCAACCTTGCAGGGGGCTCCCTCACCAGCATGTGACCTAGCAGACTACGGAGAACCACACAGGTACAAATAAAGCTGGAGGACACACACCTGCAACAGGAGGGGAGCACTAGCAGAGAAACCTGTGCTCCTCAAAGATGGTGTGTGATTGTAACCCCCATGTCTGGGGCTGGAGAGTAATTATTGGTGCGGGTGCGATTAGAACTTTTGGGGATTACTAACAGAAGACAATTTAAAAATGTGTAGGATCTTACTAGTATTTAAGTGTCTCACATTGTGGTTTATCTGCTGTATTACTGATACTGACCCTGAACGTATGGATCACTGATTGATGGTTAATTGTGTGTTGTTGATCAATCAAAGAACAGCTTTGCTTTTGATTTGGTTTAAATTATGTGAAATGAGCAGTTTCTCTCAGCAACAGTTAGCAGGATCTCCTCCTTCTGGCAGGTGTGAGCTGGTAACCCAATTCATCATATTTCATGAATCTGTACCACAAGCTTGGAAACTCCACACTGAGCAGCAAAAGATAAAGCAGCACTTAAGCATATCATCACAAACTAAAAAAATACAGTGTCAAGACACATGGTATAAAAAGTGCTCAACGCTCATTTCACCATATAAGCAAACTCTCTTAATTCAGAAGTGGTACAAATGCACACTAAAAGGTAGTGCATTGGGTTTGCATGGCAAGGTTTTGGTAATTGCGGGGACTTCAGGAGTAGCTTCTGTGAGAAGCTGCTAGAAGCTTCCTCTATGTCCAATAAAGCCAATGCAGGCCGGCTCCAAGACAGACCCACTGCTGGCCAAGGCCGAGCCCATCAGCAACAGTGGTAGCGCCTCTGGGATAACATATTGAAGAAGGGGAAAAAAAAATATTGCGCAACACGAGCAGCAGTCAGAAGAGAGGAGTGAGAATATGTGAGACACCAAGGTCAGTGAAGAAGGAGGGGGAGGAGGTGCTCCAGGTGCCAGAGCAGAGATTCCCCTGCAGCCCGTGGTGAAGACCATGGTGAGGCAGGCTGTCCCCCTGCAGCCCATGGAGGTTAACAGTGGAGCAGGTATCCACCTGCAGCCCATAGGAACCCACGCTGGAGCAGGTGGATGCCCGAAGGAGGCTGTGACCCCGTGGGAAGCCCGCGCTGGAGCAGGCTCCTGGCAGGACCTGTGAACCCATGGGGAGAGGAGCCCACGCTGGAGCAGGTTTGCTGTCAGGACTTGTGACCCCGTGGGGGACCCACGCTGGAGCAGTCTGTTCCTGAAGGACTGCACCCCGTGGAAGGGACCCATGCTAGAGCAGTTCGTGAAGAACTGCAGCCGTGGGAAGGACTCACGGTCATGGAGAACTGTCTCCCATGGGAAGGGCCCCAGGCTGGAGCAGGGGAAGAGTGTGCGGTGTCCTGCTCCTGAGGAGGAAGGAGCGGCAGAGGCAACGTGTGATGAACTGACCGCAACCCCCATTCCCCGATCCCCTGTACCATGCAGGGGAAGGAGGTGGAGAATTTGGGAGTGAAGTTGAGCCGGGGAAGAAGGGAGGGGTGGGGGGAAGATGTTTTAAGATCTAGTTTTTATTTCTCATTACCCTACTCTGATTTGATTGGTAACAAATTAAACTAATTTTCCTAAGTCAAGTCTGTTTTGCTCATGACACTAATTGCTGAGAGATCTCCCTGTCCTTATCTCAACCTATGAGCCTTTCTTTGTATTTTCTCTCCCTTGTCCAGCTGAGGAGGCAGAGTGATAAGAGTGGCTTTGGTGAGCACCTGGCATCCAGCCTGGGTCAACCCACCACAGGTAGATAATATACAACTGCCACTAGAATAAATCAAACATAAAAAAGATATAGCTAAATAGCTTGCTTATTGCATTCCCTAAATGAAATAAAAGTTATTTTTGTACTGATAGTTTTACTGCTAGTTACTGTGATGAATAGACTAATAGTTCTACTTAGGAAAGAAAAAAAAAAATACGGTTGTATTGTATTTTTTATTATTCTCCTCTCTCAAAAAAAAATTTTTTAAAAAAGTCAAGTATTCCCCATAATTACAGTAGAAAGCAACACTCTTTAAAGATGTTAACTCCCTATTCATAGCATGTGAAAGTTGCAGAAGCTCTCCATGCCTCAGCTACCTCGAAATACTCCTCACCCAGGTGGGGTAAACTATCACAATTTCTAGAAGCGGCAAGGCAGAACTCCTGTTCTGACCTTTAATCTCCAGGCTGACCTTTAATAAAGCTGCAATGAAAGCAGGCATTGTCACAGTCCCTCTTCCCTTCCAAGCACCCATAGCTAACACAGAAAATTCAATTCCACAGCATCCTGAATAGAATTTTTCAGAGGTTTCTCATGCCCATACCACCCCCAGCATTCCTCCTACCCTTCCACGGAGAGGCACACATTACAGTGTGTGTGAGAGAGTATTACAGTATTACGGTATGTCTCTATACTATAAACGTTTTCCCTATGTATTTTACTAACAGATAGAAACTTGATACTTACGAATATAAAGTCAGTTTCTCCAAATCATTGTGCATATTGAAGGCATACACTTCTCCCAAATGAAAAAGCTTTTCCAATGCCTCATAAATAAATATGATGCATATAAGCGCTGCAAAAGCCTCCTCAGTAAATCGAGTGATGTAACACACAAGGCTGCTGGCATCTGTGGCTACAAGCACTATGCATAAAAATGCAGTCCACAGACCAATGCTAGTTCGCAGGGAGAGGTAGGAAAGATCGTAATCCCTGTGTGAAGAAAGAAACAAAAGTATTAACTGAGCCAAAAGTCACCTATACTATATTCTATTTGAAAACAGATACTGAGGCCAAGCTCTGTAGGTATTCACCACTTTTCTCATCCTTGATTTTAGTTCTGAAGGAAGCAGAAACTTTTCTGTCTCATCTTTCACCAACGCAAAGCAACAACTGCAAGGTGTTTCTAGGACTGAGGGTGCAACTACCTAGCCTGGGAAGCATCATGGGGATGATCTTTCCAGAACTACGTAGATGCTTTCTCCTAGAGGGTAGATCAATCCCTGTTTACCCCTGCAGAACCAAAGCCAACATCTCCACACAGTCAGAACATAAGTTTTACTTTAGTCCTAGCCACTTCTTATCACTGATTTTCTCCTTAAGGCTCACGAGTGCCTCCCAGCTTTGCCAAACCACATCCATCTCTCAGTCTCTTGCTGCTGCTTTACATCTTCATGGACATCCACTTTTAACACACATCTGCTTTCAATTACAGCTATTCTAACAGGCTAGAAAGTTAGAAAGTGTATCAAGCTAATACAAACATCACTTACCTGCAAAATTTAAACAATATTTTTTCAAATACTAGAACTGGTCCGGTGCTCCCCAAAATAGTAAGAGGTTGCCCAGCAAAGAGAGAATAGGCAATCCCAGTTAATGAGGCTCCAAAGAGAGACTCTATTGCACTCTGTTTGGGGGAAAAGAAACTGCTGTAACTATGCTGCCTTTCAGGTTAGCGTTTAGCATCACATCTGCATAAATAAAGTTTTAAGATGCATTAACTTAGAAACAAGACAAGATGTAAAAACACTGCAATTAATATTGATGTTTGAGACAAGAATAACTTAACACAGTTTTGCAGTAACAATACCATGGACAAAAGATTTTGAAAACTTCACTCCTGAGAAACATAAAGCCATCTAAAACCATGAGAACAAGTTACTAGTCCTGCTAGCTATGGAGGAAAAACATGCCAACAATTACTACAAATTAAAAAAAAAAGAAAAAAAAGTTACTCAACATGTAGTTTACAGAAAGAATTATCTGTCGCTGTAAATAAAATAGATGTATGTATTGCAACATACCTGTACCAAAACATGATACGGTGTGCCGTATCAAACCTGCATCAGTCAACCAAGCATTACAAAAGAAAAAACTGACAGGCGGAGGTGCAGGGGAAATTACTGAACAATATTGTTTTATGTATACACGACACCAAAAATAGATGATCAGTAAACCAATGTCCCACCTGGTAATGCATTTCTTTTCATTGAAGTAAGATATCTACTTCAGTTCTTGAATTAAATGTTTTACTATAACATTTTCTGCTAAAAAAAAAACATTACAATGCACCTCAGAAGAGAGGGGCAGGACTTTTAAGATTCTAAAATGATATTAAAGTTACTTAAAAATAGTTAACTACGCCATTTAAAACTATGAGAAGTCATGGATTACAGATTAAAGGGTTCCTGGTGGAATTTTTAAGTGTTTGCTATTTTGCAATTATGCAAGCCTAAGAAAACAATATTTATGCAAACTTAAGCTCCAATTCAGGAAAGCATCTAAAACTGGGCAAAATGGTTTGCTGAACTGGGGCTATTAAAAAGGAAAACGTGAGTCCTTTGTTCATTACATTAGGGGGAAAAAAAAAAAATCCCAGTCTCTTGTTCTATTACCTTTGAATTAGTGCTTATGGTTAGTCAATGCATTAACCTTGGGGCTCTCAATCAGGGTGGCAGGGACAGGAGTACTGTGGAGGTGATGACCTCTGGGAATGCGAGGGAAGGTTTCAAACACAAACTGTGTACCTTACAATGTCAGCTACTGTGCTTGAACATGTGTGTGCAGCAACTAAATTTTACATTCAATGATGCACACCAAGTATCTGAAGGCAGGAACAAACCCGCAAACAATTCCAGATAGCTAAAAGAAAGAAGGTGTTTAAGAATCAAGCTTTAAAAGGAGCATATTTTCATAAGTATACATGACGTACATTCAAAAATTACATCGACATTTTGATAAACGTTCCTACATTTACAGTGGCAAAAACAGCGCACAGAAAAGATATAATTTATTTCTGTATTTGCTATCAGCTTGAAGTGTTGCATCAATAAACAAAAATCTGAGTCAACATCATTATTTGAAAGAGATAAAATAGTTAACTAAATTTTAATATAGTACAAGCTTAAAAATTTCATCTAAGTGTCAAGAAGAATTTTATAGCACCATAAGCTTTACCAGAATCTTAAAATTTATAAAGAACATGTCTGAATACATCCTTCCCTCCCCCAAAAGGACAGAGCCTTGTTTCTTCATGATAGATTTAAAAACAGAAAATACACTTCAAGCTAGTTTACTCACAAGCCAATTGACACGAACACTAAGTTATTAATATTGCTGATGTTAAGTATTCTTTCACTACTCCAAAACCCAAAGTGCAATGATATTTTGGTTAAAAAGGTGCTGGTGTTATCTACCCCCCAACATAACACTACCAAAATTTCATATGTGTATGGTTTATATTCGTTTATAACGAAGAGTATTTTCTGCTCATAAACCTTAGCCACTTTTTTATTGTTAACATACCATTAGTGAAAGCATATACATATCCTGTCCGTTACTTAAATACACAATTGACCGCTACCCATACACTGCAGGCATTATCATCCTCGTAGGCCTACTACTCAAGGCCAGTACATGTTTTTGGCTACCCACCTTGAGCTTCTAACTTTGCCTAAAGTAGGCCTAGCGGGATGGTGCACCTTTACTGCTACTCATTATTTTTAAGTAGCCAAAAAGAAGGCAATGCAAGCCCTTTCTCAATTCATGAAGCCATTCATCCAACAAGGCAGGATAAACATTTTTTACCTCCACTGTGCATCTTCTCCTGTTCACATGGGTACCCCACATTTTCCACAGCAATTACCTTTTGGGGAAGATCTGCTTTGGGGCAGGCTAATCAAGTGCTGTGGGTAAATTCTTCAAATACAAGTATAAATAAATGAGACAAATGCACACAGTGACTTGCCTCTGAAGGTCTAAAAGCCTGGCCACTACCATTCTTTGTACTCACTATTCTGCCTTGTGTAGCTTCTCCCAGGAGCCCTCCAAAAGTGATTACAGGAGACATACAGGCACAGTATAGGAAAAGAATCGAGGCCAGGCACTGCAGGCTTAATGCATCCTTGAAGTCACTCAAGAAAAAAGGTGCTTTCCTTTTGATGTCAAGTATCAAACCACCAAAAAGCCTAAATAGGTGAGATGAAACTCGTCAAACTGTACACTAAAGGATTCTAGCTAGTTCAAAACTATGGGCTACACATGACTGCCAGTGCCTATTGCCAGCACAAATTAGCGATTTCATAATCCAGATTAAAGCATAACAGTTTACAACGTAAATGAGAATCTTATCTATTCCAATTCAGTGGTATTCCAAATATAATCAAGCAGGTTATCCACATTTTTTAAAAGCTGGCTAGGTATTTTTGTATATGGGCTAGATACTGAAAAAATATCTTTGCAAATTATTTTACCTAAATAATGTTTTAAATCAAATCTGCCTTATGATATTCTAAACAAGGAATAGAAGAAAAATGCTAAACCTCAACCAAGACCACTGCTTTGGTACATTTCAGTATTACCACTCCAATAAATAGTTGTAGCTTTTTGATTCGAATCCTTTACATACATATGGTTAGGTCCATAAATAAATTTAGGTCTATCATTTTTAACAGTGTTTTCATCTGGACTACAGAGATATTCTACAAATGGAAATACAAAATCAAACATATATATATGTCAGTTCAACTGGGTAAGTTATTAGCAAGAAAACAAAAAGCTTTTGGCAGTTTCAAAAAAATTTTCAAGACTCCAAAATACTAAGTATAATTTGCACCTACAAAAAAATTGATTTTATTTTGAATTATTTTAAAAAAAAAAAAACTCCATTCCCAAGAAAAACAATAGTTTCATCTAGAGATAATTCTGTGGGCAGAAATGAACCTCCCAGCTCCACATATTGTCTGCAAAAAGTCAAAAAGTAAGCATAACAAAGCCAAAATCGTAAAAATCAAAACAAATATTGTAAAGTCCTTCTTGCAAAGGTATGAGGAAAGATGCATTTCATTTGGAAATTTATAATTTTGGGAATAACAACACTGTACATCTTGTCCAGAATTTCTCAGTTGATTTAATCCCTAAGCTCTCATATAAGATATTAAGGTTTAATCTTAACCAGATATTTCCAATGTTGGGGGCTTTTTTGGCAAGTATTTCAGAATTAACAGAGAACTACAATGCAACTCAACTGAAAGAAATTCCTTCAATTTTATTTTATATCTAAAAGAAACCTAATCAAAACCAATGTATTTTTTGCTACTTTGTATTCCTTGTTACTCCATTTCATACACGCTTAATAAAATATATTTGCATTAACGGAAATTTTTAGTACCTAGCCCAATACTGAAAATTGTATATTCCTGCTATAATTATGATAATTGCATGCTCTTGACAATTGAAAATTAAAACCCAACTCTTGAAAGTCGGTTAGTTAAATTAGGCAGCATCTTATATGAAATCCTTCGTAAATGTGTTGAGAAACATTGCCACAGGCTTGAAAATGCTTTAAGCAGATTGGCATTTATAGGCAAGAATCCAACACTTGAAAAGGAAAAAGGATGCGCTCTGATATACCATGATTTTTAATGTTCAAATGTCATCATTAAAAACTGTGAGGATTTATCACTTTTATTTCTTTATGGTAGCTAGTATTTCGGGAAGTGAACACACCTTCCAGTTCTCTCAAGTTCACGTCCAGCATGGAGGCCGCCTTCTTTGAGAGTCTCTCCTGTAGGAGTAGATCCATTTGGAAATTTAGGTGCCTTCCTTTTCTCCTACAGAAAAAGAAGGGGGGGGGGGGGAATCATACTTTGAGACTATCTTTACACTAAAAAGTATAATTCAAAGACAGCGTGCGGAGACTCTATGCCTTCCAAACCTTTTTCATATTCCCAGCTTATCAGCAGTCCTCCATTTGACAAATTCATCATTTGTTGAGTACAGACGACTAGAACTGTACAACAATCCCAAAAAGATCTTATTAGTACCTTGCACAACAGTATTAATCTTCCCTCTTTCTGCAAGAAACATGTCCCTGAGACACGATGAAACAAAGCCTACCTTTTCAAGACACAGTGGAGGCTCAGCCATGAGGCCTAGAAATCTTTAGATTTTTCTTCTCAATCATTTCCAGAGCAGAAGCCTCTAGCTTCTAGCAGAAATTGACCTCACTTTACGACACACACAGTATTTAGTTGAAGTATAAATGAGAAGTCATTCCAGTATAAATGAGAAGTCATTCCCCGATTGAGCAAGTTGCTTACCAGCTTCTCATAAATTTCTCAGCAGAGCTTGCCTTCCAAAAACCCCCGAGCCCTGCTTATTTTGGAAACAAGTTAAGTAGTAGCCTCAGGCTATTCATGAGCAAACTGCACTGCTTTCACCCCTTCCGTTCCACCCACTCCTCCAGACCACCACTGGATTCAACACCACCATCAACCTTCTCAACCAAGAGCACTGGTCCCTCCCCCCACTTTTGATCCTGGTGGCAGGAATTCCCCTCAGTTGTAAAGAGGGAGAAAGGGAAGAAATCAAGAGTCCCTCTAAGGTCCAGCTCCTCCCTGGCTCTCATTCTAAGCTTGTATCACAACTGAGCAATATGATCCATTTTTATCTATTTCATAAACATTCTGTGAACATTATATGCTGGCCAATATACATTAAAACATTTCAATGTTGCATGCAAATAAAAGTTTTTATAAGAATTACAATATTCTTGCTGATCATTGTTAGATTAATAATAAAATTTACAGTGTGAACTCAGGTACAATTTTGGACCAATTCTCCTAGATCTCACACGAACTCATTTCAGTATTACAAAAGGATATATAGTAAATACAATTTACTTAAAAGCATAGCAGGAAACTGATCCAACACCTTTTTTTTTTTTTTTTTTTTTTACTTTAATAGACAATCCACTTTTTCTTCCAAATGGATGGGGGGGCTTTCCTGATGCTTTACTAAAGTTTATACTCAGTACACAATCTACTTGCATTGGGAAATGGCATTTTCAAAGTAAAAATCATGGGAGCTCCCTACTGTACTTTTTTTTCCCCCCCTTTTTTTTTTCCTTTTTCCCCCTCCTGCTTCTTCTTCTTCTTTTTTACCTGGGAAGGAACACTTTTTGGTGGCTCAATTCGTATAGATGGATCCCATTCTCCTGGAGGCAGGACTGTCACTTGGTCTAAAAATTCATCAATTCCTGACAATAAATCATTTCGGTCTTTTGCTTTATAGGCAACATCATGGAAAACCTACAAGAAGAAAGTACCCAATATTTTTTTGTTGTTTTTTTTAAAAGAGGAACTGATTACAAGGAACATTTCATTATTTTTAAAAAGGCATGGGAAATTTTTTAAAGGTCTGCAAAAGTTACGCTTTTACTTTACTTGCATACTTTTGCATTAAGAACTACCTGTATGCACACCTCTATGGAACATAAAATAAGGAAGTTATATGTCCAAACTCAAAAGCAATATTGAGTTCATTTCTAAAATCAATTAAAAAGTTATCTTCAATATTCAGTAAATCAATTTCATGTACTATTGCTTGAATAATTCTGCTCTATAGCCACTGTGCCACTACGCTGTGCTAAATCAGGACAAAAATACTTTAAATAACCTTCAAACCAAAACACAAGTTTTTATTAAGAATAAAGAACTTCATTTGTATACCTCTAGCTTAATTAATATTAAAAGACTTCTTAAAAAGCACATGAAAGCAATCCTCCTACTACTCAAAAAAAACCCCCACCCTACACTGTTTTCCAGACTACTACAACACAGACTCTGAATTGACAAATGGGTAGTATTTAAACAAAACAATCCCTGAATCCCAAGTTGCATTTTATACAGAGAGAAAAAAAATGCTAGTTTTACTATTAAAAAAAACTGTTTGCAGAAGACAATCCAAAATTGCTTCTGTATATTTGAAACCTGAACTGTTTATCTCCAAAGACCTGACCATTATTCTTCTAATTGGAAATTAGACCTTTTAAGCCTATTTAGGTCTTTTTAGACCACTGAATAATTTGAATTTTTCTATTTCAATGATCTACAGTATTCCTAAAAATCAGCCTACCTAAAAAATTAGAAGCTTCAACTAAAGCTTTTAATATACAGTTCTCGCACTGAACAAATAGTATATTCACAGACTAGTTGCTCAATTGTAAAATGACCAATTTCTGGTTTACATTTCTGAACTTTAAATTGTTCTAGAGTAAAGAAATAGTAGAACTTCTGCTAAATAACCATAATAATTACCAGCAATTCAGTAGGTGGCGCTCAATGTGAAGTCAGAATTCAAACATCCTGATTTTGCTCAGTAAGATGACAATAGTCTTAAAAAGTCCAGATTCCCCTGTGCTCTGTAAAACCATCCACCAGGGCTCTAAGCATATGACTTCAAATGCCTAGTAAAATTCTAATTTTAATTATTTGACCTCGCTTTGATTAAAAAAAAAAAAAAATCTGACGACTCAATCGCATGCATTCTTAAACTTTGTCCTGAACACTTACGCAGTTTGCTGTGTCCTTTTCGACATACAGTGATTCATATCAGACCCAGTTCTATTTAATAGTTCTATTTCCTAATTTAATACAAAAACGAAATCTATACACCAAAGCTAAAATATTTTTTCAGAAATATATTTAGGATTTCTTCAAGAAAGACAAGGCGTAAAGTTAATTTACCATTTTCTAGTTCACTAACACAAGAAATAAGTAAGTTTACAGTTCTTCATTTAAGCAGTTTGGGTTTTTTTCTTTAACCTGTCACTCCAGAATACATTTATTGAAAACAGTTGGTAAATACATTATTCTAGACTTCTTTAACTACAAGTGTTTAAATTACATCACTCACATCATCTGTCATAAGAGTTGCTATCGATCTTCCAATTTCATGGTACTGTGGAGCTTTTCCTGCTGGTCCCAGCAACAAAAATAAAAACCTGTGGAGAAAGCAATTGAGATGAATACGGCTGACTCATTTGAATATACTCAGAGGGTTCTTTCAAACTAATGTTTAAAGAAAATGTAGTAGTGAAGTAAAAAAAAAAAAAAATCTTCTTCACCATTTCAGATCTTAAAGACTGCTGCAAGATTAAGAAAAGACTCTCCTTAAAGTCATTACTGGAAGGAACTTGAATCCTGAACCAAAATTACTCTGAAATCTTCTTAATTAAGCCTAATTTTTCAACTTCTTATAATGCCGTAAATGTAGTAGATTTAAGATCTTAAATATTATTATCTTATTGTATAAGTAAAGCCAGATTTTTCAGGCATTTATTTACCGTGTAGGAACCGGAACCTCTGTGAGACCTGAGAGAAGTACAGCAGGGGAGAGCCTCACAAAAGCAATAATAGGTCTTTCTAAAAAATCTACTTCTCCCACTAACACATTTGATGCTTCTGCTCCTGAAGGAATTTTCCTCATGAAGTTCATATCAACCTATACATACAAAGATGAAACAAGTGTTTATTCTCTTACAGAAATAGCAGAAATACTATAACGTAATTGTAAGTTTATCAGTATTTACTAGACATTTATACTACAAAGAAAAATAAAAAAGCAAATTAAATATCCCACAATACAGAAAAGACAAACATATGTAGAAAATGTCAGCCAGCCAACTAATAATAAGCTGTTTTCTAAAAGTTAGAATTACTACCACCTACTATATTCTAGAAGACTCCAAATTGCATAACCACCTTTCTAATATCATTTATCATGACAAACATTCCATTTGTCATAGGACATAACTTAACAAAAATCTATGCACAATTAACTAAGGAGAGTTCATGTAATTACACATGGTTTCTAGAATGCAATTAGTTATTTCACAGCTGTGTATTTCAAATATGTCATAATTTTGAAAAATAATTTGTATGTTTATGTTTTCATCCATAAAGAATATGATGGCTGAAAATCTTAACATTCATTTCTGTACATAATTACAGAAGAACATTAGAAAATGGTACAGCACATGAACTCTGTGTTCACATACACACACACACACAAGCACCAGTTACATTGCTATCTAGAGAACTTACAGATGGCCTCTTGAGTCCCACACCAAGTGTGCCACAACTACAGTGCCAGGAGGCTGACTCCTGCCCAACAGGAGACAAGGCAGGTGTACAGAAGGACAGGCCAAGCAAAAACATAAAAACTGTGACAGAGGAGCAGGAATATATGGCACCTGCCATGATTAGATGAGAACTACAGTGTAAGTTAGCTTTCCTTAAACATAATTCTTTAACTTGGCAAAACCATTTTCTTACAGTGTTTCACAGTACAGATGACACTATAGACCGAATTTTATAGTAAAAGCCATAGTGGAACTTGCCCAGCAAATTTAAATTATGAAAGAAATACAAGGGATTTACAGTATTACACAAGATTTCCTTCAGAAAGTGATATTATATACTCCTAATGATTAAGATGTACAGTAACTTTTGTACAGTAAACTCATAAAACATAACGCAAATCCCCTTTAAAAGCCCTCTTTACAAAAAAAAAAAAAAACCACCTCCACCAAAAAATCAGTCCTAGAAAAAAAAACATTACAACACCATCTACAAAATTGTTTTCGTAAGTGTTTATAGCAGATCTGAAAATATCTCCCTCTGCATGAGAAAGTACAGCTGCTGCACTCTTGCAGTTACCAAAATACTGAAAAGATCATCAAACGAAAAAAAGTTCAGTCCCACTGGGAAGAGTTTCAAAACATTTGACACATTTAGCCTATGCCATATTCTGGCACTTGTATATACAAGTTATGTCTTAGTACGTGTCTTGTGTGTACACTCGTACACATGCATACGTATATGTGTCTTAGCTGTAACTAAGAGGGAAGTCACAATCACCGCATTTTTTGTAACATAGTTATTTTGTGCTAAACATTAAGGTTTTTAATGTTATTTACCTTACTAAAATCAACCGTGCTGTTTTCTCTGCTTCCTCCTGTCCCAGTACCTTTAACGTCTCCACTTTTTCCGGTGTCTAAATTTCCAGGTGCTGACTGTGGAGATGCTAATAGCCCTAAATTAAAACAAAGGAGGTAAGTTCAAAATGGTGTATGAAGTGAATTGAGTATGCGACACTACCAAAACTCAATGTGGCAGCTTGCTTAAAGCAAATGTGCAAGTTATTCAGTAAGAGTGCCCTACATTAGTATAATAAATGCAACGAGTCACAGTGTTGTCAAAATAATGACATAATTAAAAAAATTAAAATTAAATATTGCCCAAATGATGGCCATTTGCAGAACAGTCACCAGAAAACAAGAGCTACTTTAACTGCAGAAAAAATAACAACTGTTGACATTTTAATCGTAACTGCTCTAGTAATTAGTAGATAGCATCTTCACTATATCTAGAAGTCTTCAAACACCAAAAGCAAACACCTCTGCTATCTAGTCTGCTATGTAGCAGTTATTTTAATTGTAAAAAGCCTCAGCAAGCCTCAGGCTACAACTACAAGGAATGATAACCTGGTAGTTAACTAATCTGTACAAGCAAATAGTGTACTACATGAAGGATAGACAGCTTGCAAACCATGATTTCAATCAACAGACCAAAGCTCCAACTATCGATCTGACCAGATGTAACTATATGAAATGGTCTCCCTAACACATTAGCTAAAGAGGCTCGTACAATGAAGTTATTCGAGTTAAACGTACAGCTTCCCTCTGACATCTGCACCAAGACAAAACCGTTTTACGTAGCTTGCTGTGCTACTAGCAACATTGAATCACAGGTTCAGTGAAGGGTGCAAAAGGCAAGTAACCCAGGTGTTCATACACACTGAACTCCATGTTGCGCCATGGTTATCCCTATCCAACTATCATTTAAAAGCTGGTCTCGGCATGCATAACCAAGCCCAAATCCCATCTTTTGAATTACACAGCTTTTACTTGTTCAGTTTAACATGCACTAGAAGTGCATTTGGCCTTGCTTGTCTACACTAGACCTTTCAGATGTGGTGATAAAACATGCTTTAACGTGCTTTCAAAACCACATCTAGACAAACACTGAAGTCTAAGCTTTGTATTACATGCAGAAAGTTTGTATTTAGGTCAAGCATCATTCTAGTCAAGATAAAAACTGAAGTCCTCACTGGCTACCTTTTGGCTATTGTTCTATCGTAACTACTGCTGCATAACTACTTGCATCCTTCCATATTTATAATTTAGCAATTTGACATTTTTTACCATTTCAAATGACAACTGAATTCAGTTTATTTGATCCCCAAATTTATTTTTCTCTTTCAAAGAGCCATCATATCAATGGAAAACATGCAGGTCCAAGCCTTTACCATTAATTTCATTCTTACAGTTCATAGGGATATAAGTGGTGTGGGTAGTTTTTCCTAAAGCAAAAACCAAATGAATTTAATAAGCTGTAATTTCCTTTGTGAATTCTAACATGTACAAATAATTAGCTAACACTATCAATACTACGTTCACTTAGCTAGACGCGCCCCCCCAAAAAAAAAAACAACACACCACACATTCTACCTTTCTGCTCCTAGATGTATGCGTTATTCACAAGAATAACTAACAGCAATCAACCACCTCTGAAATCAGCTGTTCAAAGTATTTAACTGCATAAGAGTTGATGTTAAGATGTGTTTGTATGACTAGAAATAGAACAGAAATTTTAAACAGTTGTTGCAGAGGAAAAGCATAATATAAAAGTTTATACATATAAAATTTTTTCACTTCCCTCCCCCGCCCCGTAACAATAAAAGTAACTGAAGATGCATATGACTGATGAAAGATGAGCAATAATGCATCATTTTGCACTTTCCGCAAACGTCCTGTGATCAACAGCAAGCAGAGACTACAACAAAAAGTGGAGAGACAATCAAGGAGAAGAATAGAGAATAAGGATTCTACATATTAGCATAAACTATTATTTCAGTACTAAAGTGATCCTGATTCTTCTAAAAGGTTTGCCTTCAAAATTTCTCCACAGTTAAGGTTCACAAGTTTTGGCACCAATACTTTGGCACCGATACAGGAACATTTGTCTGATCCTAAACCATAGTAATAGTTTTCCTTTATGTTGGTCTTGCAGTTGGACAGACTGCTGCACGCACGTGAGAATAGTGCTTACAGGTTTTCAGACCTGAGCAAGCATTTCCATATGATACTGCATTTCATTATGCATATCAATCAGTCTGATATTTGCAGGGAAACTCAGAATAAAAAATTATCATCTCTAATAGCAAAACACTTTTACTCAAATCTCACACTAATAAAAGAACTTATTTCCTTCCCTTCTCCAGTTCAGTAGGTACAAACTCAGAGGCTACTGCTAAAAGGAAGACTACCTAGCAGTTTTTCCAGATTGTGAGACAGTGAAATTCATCTAGTCTTACCAAGCTACCGAGGGGATAATTAAAAATACACAGTATTCTTCCTGATGTTGTTACTTAGGCAGATATACCACCTGCCTCCTCCGAAAGACAACAGTGGATTGAGTCTTGAGGAAGACTGGATTAAAACCTTATAACATCACTCAAGTTAAAGTACTTATAACTACACCTTCACTAAAGATCATGTGCATTTTCTAGCCAACTACGCTTAGTTTAATACTGTGATCACAAAAATCTAATGGTCATTATCTACTGGAAAAAGAAAGCAGAAAGAATACAGACATCTGCCTCACATCTCTGCTTCAGTTAAAAAAAAATGTTGGGGAAATAAGATGAGTTCAACACCTAAGCACAACTATTGCAATATAATCATGTTTATATAGGCAAAATTTATGAAATATGAAACTTCTAAATACAAAGTCACACTGTATTTGTATTTGAGGAAATAAAAAACAGTTTTTAAAAATAAATTCCAATGCAGCCTTAATGTGGGGAAAAAAAAATTAAAATTACTCCTAGAAGGCAAATATGTAAACCTTTCTGAATTACACTACGTAATTATTGTAAGAGCAAAGCTGTTCTAAATATTATTTCATTCAGTTTTAAAGTATATTTATCAGTGAACCAAAAGAACCCTTAAAACAGGCTGCTCTGCTGTTGTTCACAGACATTAAGAAAGCTTAATGATGCTGGCGAATTAACAATGTTCATCTTTAGCTGTGACACAGCTCTCTTCCTAGCTCTACCTATGGAATTCATTATTCAACAGTTTCAAAAATGGGAAAACAAAAGCTGTTCTTCAACTGATGACAAAAGAAAAAAAATTGTTAAAGAGCAGCCTTTGCCTGGTTGACTTACTACGAACTGATGACTGGCTGATAAAAAGTAAGTGGTAGACTGAAAGTGTGTCCCTCTTCCCTACTTTTACAGTAATTCACGTTAAGTTCAGTAACCTTCCAGCTATTTATAAAGACTAAAAAACAAAGTCTGAAGAGCACAAGGCCAAGGATAGATGAATGCTAAACAGAAGAAAGCCACCTATCAGAAAATCAACACAGTTCCTAATGCTCACAGGAGGCAAACCCAACTCAGTCATACAGATGTGGAAAAAGTATTCAGG
This sequence comes from Fulmarus glacialis, assembly GCF_000690835.1. NCBI lineage: Eukaryota > Metazoa > Chordata > Aves > Procellariiformes > Procellariidae > Fulmarus > Fulmarus glacialis. Next base: position 9,399 of record NW_009190878.1, on the reverse strand, counting down.
ATGCAATATTCTGAATTACTAGAGAGGTAATCTACACAGATTATTATAGACTATAATCTCTATAGATTACTATAGGCCATAATCTATAGTGGAATGGACCAAGAAGATTTTTTTTGTTTGTTTTAATTAATACAAGGAAGATGACTTCCTCTTCAGGGTTCCCTTCTGAATCTCCCAAGGCAGATTAGTCCAGTTGCAGCCCTGAAGTCATAGTCTCAGAATGTCTTCAAAGGTACCTCTAAGGAAAATGTGTCTTTCTGTGGTCAGATGATTTCTTGAATAAAAAAGGGGGGGAAAAAACCCAGAAAATAAAAATGTCTTCGATCATTATTGGTGTTAATCCATAAATAAAAGTCTTTCCAGAGAAAGATGATCTGGGAAATCATCCCTTTCGGATTTTTCCTTTATGAGAAACATCCCCTTGAGGCACAAAAGCAATTTGAACATGACTTGGAGATTCTGGTGGAAAGCTTTACTAGTGATAATAATAGCATCAAGTACTTTATCTTCGTTTGCCTTCTCTTGGGTTCTAAAAACCTTGGGTCTGGCATGCTGTTATTCCTGACAGATGAGTAGAAAAATGAGAACTGGAAAACCAATTACAGCTGTTATTTTACTTCTGGTTTTTAATTACCTTAGAAAGATCACCCATGAGACAGAATGATCTTCATGAGAATTTTCTCAATTTCCCATAAGGAAGTTAGAAAAAGAGTTTTTTGTTTGCTTTTCTGAATTTAAGTAAAGATGGGGCCCCTACTCCAACTCAAGATGACAGCCTACAACATAGTTTGCTCTTTCCTTTTCAGTGACTTGGCTGCAAAATGTGAAAAGGCAGATAACCACAGCCTCTCCTCTGTCAGCATATTTTCACTGCTATATGTAACAGTGTGCTTACTTATTAAACAAGTGAGGAAGGAATCCCAAGAAAAGCCTCACTGATGAAAGAATTGAGTGAAATCAGCTTCCCCTCCCCAAATAGGCATAAAGCAGACAAACGTACAAGCTAGACTTTGGCAAGATAAATTCTGGGAAGGAAGGAAAAAAAAAAAGGAGGAACCTGAAGTCTAAAAAGAAACGTGGTCCCCTTAAAAACATGATCTATCTAGAAGAATCCTAAAGTCTCTAAATAGGTGATAATTTTAAAGTGAAGCAAGTACACCAGTATTTATTCAGACTGCATGAGTTATGAAACATTTACTAAGAATGATTAAAGAAACCATCAGAACTTTCCATCTTTTCTTTCAACTCATCTATGCACCTACATAACTTTTTGCATGTAAAGAACAGATTTGCAAGACAACAAATTAATAAATTGCTGAGCTCTGACCTACAATTATAAACTCTTAACTACCTTATCCTATTTTGCATATCAAACACAACAAAACAGTAATCAAGTGTCTGATGCTGAAGCAGTGCACTAACGGGTAGCTACCTGGAAACAGTTGTGGCTGAACTGAACCTGCCAGTTCCATCATAAACTACTACTGGTTTTAATGGCCCTGGTTTTTAAAAGCACAAAGGCAAAAGTAAAAATGCTTAAAGACTACAACTAAATTACAAACACTACCCGATTATTGCATCCTTCCTAATTCTTTTCATACTCATCTCTAATACTTCACTAGGTCTTTGGCTGTAGCTATCTCAGGATATCAAACACTGTTTAAAATACTTCTTCAACCACTGACAAAAACAACAAAGCAAAACCTGACATGGACTGTAGGTGAGTGAAAGGAAAAGGCCACCATTTTTGACATTTTGCTTATATATTATATTTTAAAACCATATTCTTTTTTAATTACACAAATGAAGGTTAATTAAAGAAAATTTTTGCTGGCTTTAGTTAAAAGCTAAGAAGTTAAAAATGCCGAACAAGAAAACAATCACAATTGAGAAGAAATAAAACATGCAGGCAGAGGTAACAGTTATCATATTCCTTTGTGCCCAATTTATGTGCTAAAAACACCACAATGCAAGTGATCCAGATGCAGAAAGCATCACACATGGACAGCTTAATTTTTGATAGTTGCCTGGTGTTTTGTCAATATTTTCCTCTGTCTTCTTTTCCTGCACTTCCAAGTCCTCCTCAGGTGGGTGGATTATTACTGAAGGAATATCATCACTGGCAGGTGACACCAGCAATTCCTTGCCCTGAAGTGGACTTGGCTGGGCACTTGTGGTTGGCGGGTGGCCGCAGGTAGGACTGGAGGGTGGTGTGTTTTGGGGGGTAGTTACAGGGGTTGTACACCTTGAGGTTGCCGGGGTTCCAGCTCTTGAAGAAGGAAGAAGGTAATTGAGAAGAGCTGACAAACGGTTTTCTCCTCTCAGGGAAATATTTGAGGCAGAGAGACCTGTTCGCAAAGAGTGGCGGGAGGCTGAAAGGCCTTCCCCTGAGATAAAACAAATGAAACACCATGAGGCTTACAACAGGGATATACTAAAAAAAACACAGACACAAATATGCATTAACAATTTACATAGTAAATTGCAAGCTTTACGGGCCAAAAGTGTCATACTCATGCAAGTAAGACAAGAGATAAGAGCAAATCTGATTTCAGACATTAGAAAAGTCAGAAATTACTGATGAGTACTAATTAGAACGCCAAAGATATGTGGGAGAAGTTATTATCTTAACATCAGTAAGATTTGTTAATATAACAAAAAAAAAAACAAAACCCACAACAACAAAAAATCGTATCTCTTGAAACTGACTCTTAAATTTTCCTAGAAGAATTTATTCCAAATTGCACCGCAGCTACCTTTAATACCATCCAAAAAATACATTAAAAAAATCATTAGCAGCCAAAACATTGCAGCCAAAACTTCCCAGTTAACTGCATCCGTTATATACATTGTTAATTTTTAATTTTAAAATATTTCAAAATGAACATGATCAAACATATCTAATCATGTTAAATGCAACTGTCTTCCAATAGAAGTCTTGTTTTAATAAGAAGTTTCCTAGCCAGCTCTAGTCTCAATACATAGTTTCGAAGAGGGCACAAGGATGAGATACATAGTCCCTTCTCCATTTCTTCTTGCTGTGACTTAGCACTATTTGCCTAAAACCAAAGACGTTTCTCCAAAATCCACTGTTACTCTCCTTGCCCTATCCAGTTTCAATGTCCCGCTAATTTCATGTAAGAACAACATAGTCTGGTCATGGTGCCCTCAGATTTAAGTTTGTAATGGATTTCAGTTTTTCCTTAAGCAGGAAGAGAGACTGTCTATCCTCCTATCAGTACTTCCGTTAGAAGGTTTAGCGATGCCATTCCTCCCATTTACCACAAACACTTTTCCTGGGATGGCAGTCTCCTTGAGAAGACTACTGCTTGCTTCTTCAACCCCTGAAATCAAAAACGTGCTGCTTTCACATACCATGCCATCAAGCAAGGAAACAGCAAACTAGACACATTTAGTCTCACATTTATACTAGGCACTACACAGACCAATATGTTGAACAACCCTAGAATAATTTACAAGAAGGAGGTGCAAAAAGTATGCCTAAGTAAATGTCATAGATTTTTCCCCCGCCCCTAACAATGGAAGAGTGGATCCTACAGATACAAACTTGATTTAAATTAAGAATGAAAGCCTCAAAGATCAACTATTAGAACTGCAGTGCAGTAAAGACAAGAGGACCAATAAAGCAAACTGGTTGATTTTGTCTATATTAATCACTACAGTAATAACTAGGCTTCCGTCAGTATATCTGTGATGAATCATGAACATGAGATGTCCTAGCACACACAGGTGTAAAAAGGAGCTTAAAAAGTATTATGCACATATGCATGTTTGGTTTACCGGTTTATTAGAGGGTAACCATAGGATTATAAAGAAAAAGTAAATCAGTATATGCTGGCAAAGAGTTCATCATGTTATATTGGTTTCTTATTTCAGCATATATCCTATATTCTGTTGTAGGAATAGTATTAAGAATAAAATGCACTGGGAAGTGGAAGTGATATATGAAAAGTAACTAACAAGCAAGAGACCTCAAATACAAAATTCTCAGAATTACAGTTGGGGATACAGGTGTTCAAGAATGGACAAAACCAAGTCTATATGTGAAATTTTCACGTTTGCTAAACAAAACAGTAAAGTCAGAAGTTATAGGATTAATTATGCTCTTATATAACTTACTTGTATTTTCATTCTAGAAAAAATAATTCTGAAACTATCAAGGAAATATTTAAGCATGCATTATATATTCACTAGCTAACAAAAAGTATCAGCAACCTTGGACATTTGCTGGAGCATACTCCAAGTATGTATCGAACTGAGAGCTCCCAACAAGCACTTAACTAAGCGGAACATGTTTTAAGAAAGATGCAATGAAGCATCTTTCAAGACAGGAATGGAACTTCACTTCAAGGAGTGATTCATGAAAGGAGTACTAAGTTTTCACTAAACTAAAAAGTTTCAGTTGAAATTATATGTGTTTTAGTTAATGCAAGGCAAAAGAAAACATAAATAACAGAGACGGAAATAGAGGCCACAAGAAATACAAGAATAAAATTATGCTGCTTGCAGTATATATTGCTATTTGGACTTTGGAATTGGATGTCTACAGTAAATGTATTGATATTTCGGAATATTTTCACGAATTGGTTCAATAAAAGATGTAGTACAGCCTATAAAAATATTGCGAGTACCCTTCTTGGGTTTGGGGTTCCCTCCCCCCCCGCCCCATTAGATCCTTCTCTACAAAACAAGTAAAAATAAAGTAAGGTAAAAATAAAGTGTCCTAGCTAAAAGTAATTTCTTCACCGTTAGTATAGTGAACTTTTTCTAGTCATATTAACATAACATAAAACAAGTAATCGTCAGCATCACTGAACTCATGACATGACCACAAAGTAAATCTCTAGTATAAAGACAGCATAAGCAAGTAGGATCCATCTGACAAACATATAAAGCTATGCCACGATGCTGAAATTCCTCAAATATTACACATTTTATTCAAGCATATCCTAAAAAACATTAGGACCAATGTAGGTCTATTTCTATACTTCAAAACAATAATGCATGCTACGTATACAGGCAGGAGTAGAATGTTTGAGTAAATTCAAAAATATACAGACACATCATCCACAGCTACACATAGCAGACACTGTTATCATTAGTTCTTTGCTTATCAAGAAGGAAACACTTATCTGCTATTATCAGCTGATTTTTCCTTCATCTCCCAGTGAGAACATTATTAAACAGGTTAGAACAAACCAGATGCTACAACTTATCTCACCATTTCGTTCAAGCAAGTGAGGGTCAGAATGTTTCTTGCCTATATCTGCAAAAGACCGAACCAGGGGAATCCGATTGCTGAATTTTTTCTCATTCTGATGATGGTGCCTTTTTAGAAGAGCCTCTCTCACATTCTCTCTTATGGATTCATCGAGCTGGCCAGAGGCAATCATGTTGTCCAAAACCATATCTACATAGTAACAACAACAAAAAAGAAAATTATATATATAGCTATTAAATCTCTCCTTCACCACACTCAAACACCAAATAATAAGAAAAAAATTACATCTATTTAAAAAAGTCTTTTCTTTAGCAAAGTCATCTCCAAGAATACACAGGAAATTTTCAAAGATGTCACTAAACAAGCAAATGTGAGAATAAGGAAAGCATAAGATGCGGATCCAAAAGACAGTATTTATTAGAAGCATCATTTTAAGAAATAAGTTAATTAATATTTTATAATTTATTGTCATTTACTTCAACTTTCAACGGCTACTCCCTTTCAAAAAAAAGCATCTATATATTCAACAACCTTCCACTAGAAGTGAACACACAAAGACAAACACAATGGAGAACAGCCTTCTTAAGTCTTAACCTGGTGTTCCCTATTTCGAAAGTATACAACTATACAAAAGTGAAAGTTATTACAGAATGAGATGAATTCCCCAACTCTTCTGCCACCTTCAGATGCCCTAAGTTCCTGAGGCTCTCTACCGAACTTCATGTGATTCACATGCTTTAGAAGACGAAGTGTAAGAAAAGAAAAAAAAGCTAGTTACATCATCTAAAACTAACTAATCAGCTGTCAAACAACATGAAGTTTCGAAAGGGCATCTCATCAGTATGCTCACACCAGGAAAGAAAGGCTGCATGTCTGGGAAAATATCTGCTGGCAATTTCTTAGCTGTCTTTTTTTTTTTTTAATTAGTAAAATAAACAAAAAACCCGAACAAACAAAAAACCAACCAACCAACAACAAAACCCACAACAAGAACAACAAAAAACAAAAAAAACCCACCACCCCACCCTGCACAAATCAAGACGAACCTATGTGACAACTTTTAAAATATATTTTGCCAGTCTTAGCTGGTGTATCAAGAACTTAACTGTATTGGTAAACTGCAATTACATAGAACTTTTCACAATGAAAGAGATTATGGCTCAGAATACCCTACAATCAAAAAATTATATGCAGCAAAGTCTCTGTCAGTACAGCGCAGCTTCCTTCTGGGATTACTGGCAACACACAACTTTTTGTTATAGCTTCTCAAAAGGAAACCGGCCATCCTGTCTCTCCTGTGTTGAGTGAAAACCAAGAATACCTACTAGGTATTCCTGGCTCAGGGAAACAAGACAATACATTTGTATGCCAAGGATTGTTATCCTACATGCTTCATAATGGCACCTAAAATTAACTTGAAACAAATTCAGCCTCTTAAGACATCCTAGTTGCAACTAAAATACCTGCTATTAAAAAAGTGCTGTTTACACAGAATTAAACAATAACTGTTTTTCTTACGTACTAAGATTATTGCTAAATTCAATTATTAAAAATAAATTAAAAACCAAAACATTACTTTTACAAACCATGTATTAAACACTCTTACTCAGCAAGTCAGGAAAATAGGAAGGGAATACCAATTTCCTGAGTTAATTTCGAAGATTTCAAAACAAAACAAGAAAATGTTTCAAGCACTGCCAAAGTTTTTAATGCCAAAACACCTTGTCCTTCACATACATGTTGGTCAGCCCTAAGCCTAACATTCCTGAGAAGGCATTCCACTGTGTGGTACCTGTAGCAAGAGATACCAGGAAAATTATGTAAAACTAGTTCAAAGGCATTCAGGCTAAGCAGGTATATACACATATATGAAAAAGTCTTCAAAGATGATTTTATAGTATCCAAAATGACCATGTGATTAGTGAGGACACTCAACACAGTAGGTCAAGCAACATGTACAAAACTTATTTCTGCTCACCTCTTATAAAGGTGAAAAAAATACCAGATGTGCAACAATCAACTGTACTAATGGCATCAAATTAACATCAGCCAAGTTATGATTAATAATTATGGTACTAAAGTGCACAAATAAGTCCTAAAATGTTCTGGCAGATATTTATATTTCATCTGTAGAAACAAAGACAAAGAACACATTCAGGAATTAGAACATAAAGGCAAATTCTGGGCCTCATCCTAAAACATGTAATAAAGGAGGTCCTACTCATCCAGTGTAGCTCCTTGTAAGTGAAGTTTGTAGGATCAGCTCTTTACAACCAGATGAAGAAAACTGCAGTAAGCATGCACGCACCTATTTCTTCAATATAGTATTTTCAAGAACATAAAAAGACACCACCAAAAACATCTCAAGTTATAGATTAAAAATTAGGACTAAAATATTTTTAAAAAAAAGTTTTGCTGCAACCTGCTATCTCATCTAGTGTGTTTGCTCTCATGTCCAACATGACCGTCCCATTAAGAATACAGCTTCGCAGTTCAAAGAGACTGTGCAGAGACAGCGTTGCTACATAAGGCTTGCTCCATCGATCACCACCATCTTCAACATCCTCTTCAAATTTTATCCACCTGAAATGCATACACATATTTATATTTCTCCTGGAAGACAGACAATTTGGCAAGCAATCCCATCCTTACCTGTGGCTTCTGTATGACACGGAACAGGAAATCTGATCAGCTTATACCAGCTTTCATTTTCTTAGACAACTCAACTGATTAACAGTCACAACATTTTTATCAGGTCTTTTAACCACATGCAACTGTTGTAGTTTTCGCACATTTTGTTTCTTTTCGTTTGAACAATACCTGTCTCTTCACGAGTTCTTGTGAACGGTGTGGGACTGTGCCTTGTTACTTGATTTGCATATCTCAGTTTCATCAGTATTTTAGGATTAGAAAGCTGTCTGAAACATACCGTATACAATGTTCAAGTCTCCTAAGGTGCTAAGTCAGACATTTAAGAGCTAGGTAATACTAATATGTGTAACTGTAAATTGATCTTGATTCTGACTCACAGGCATTACGTAAATTGAACTTCTGCAAAAGCTAGCATGCAGTAAGGCAATTAGAAGTACTGAATGCAGAAGAATTTATTACAATGCATATGCAGGAAGAAGCAACTAAACCAATATGGGCCAAAAATAATCGTGACATCCTGTAATGTTCATGCATACAATTTGCAAAAAATTAATCAAATACTACTTAAGAAGAACATATGTAAATACCCAATTTTCTTTATGCTTGAATGAAAAAAAATTGACACTGATGTATAAGCAATAATAGAGCAAAGAGATTTCTGAGATTGTAAATACCGTGCTCCATAGCTGAACACCTGTATTTATAACTAAACACAGTTGTACCTTTCACAATGCTTGGCATGATACGTTTTAGGAAAGTCAACACAGCACCAGTAACACTGAGGGTCTCTTGAGAAATCATGTTGATTCTTCCAGAGTTGGACAAAAACAACAGAAGTTTTAATTTGCTGAGTGTGAATTGAGTGAACAACTCCCATAGTTCATGAAAATTCTAACCTAGACCCGGTTTGCAGTTCTTTGAAATAAAATCACTAGCAGATATACCTTGAAACAATCTACTTTTAGCATACCTAGCCGTTTCTTTCCATTCATATTCTTCTCCATCCCTGAAGCAAAGTTCATCCATTTCAGTGAAGAGATCATGGGGAATGTGTTCATCATCATCTTCAGTACCCAAGATAAATTGCACTCGTTGGGATGGTGTGTCTTGAGGAAAAGGAGAAACTGAACAATTAAAAAAGAATTCATACTTCTATTATGCAAGAAACACCACATAACAGTTAAATCTCCTGCTCTCAGTTAGAAATACGCAGTACAATATCCTCCTCAAGAAGGAAGAGGAACAAAACATGGACATTTCTTTAAAAAGAGGTCCTTTTAAAATTTGTCATTGTTTCTGAAAACAAAATATGTGGAAAATTATGTTTATGTAATGCAATTAAGTATTTTTAGCTCTTCTATAGATTAACAACATGACAATAAACATCAACAGCAAAATTAGTAAGAAAGTAAAAGTTAATACACCAAAGGGCTAGAAACCTTTTTTTCACTTTGAGAACAAAGTAAATGATAACATCATGACACAGACACGAACTGGGGGGAGGG
>NW_009190877.1:4861-64319 GCF_000690835.1 Fulmarus glacialis | reverse complement strand
GCTGCCTGCTGGGTTAAACCACAACAGTGTAAAAACGAAGTATAACACTCTAGAGGAAACACTAACTTCTGCCTTTGAGAGCATACACTTACTGACTTTAGGTTACAGGCATACAATTTGAAACTGGAAACATTTTCAACATAGGAATATTTCACTGGCTTGTTCAGCTCCTACTAGCCCATTCCCTTCCCTTTTTATCAGTGTAGAGTAAATAGGCTCAATTTCTTTGAATTGGCCTTGTGAGAAGTATTTTTTGTCGGTCAGCCTTGTTTTGTAGAGTTCATCTTTTCCTCCAGTTTCCAAAGGCACTTCTTAGAGAATAGACATTGTAAAGGACTCGGGCACTTCTCACTTAAAGTCATGGATGCTCCCAGATTTTCCTTGAAAATTAATAGTTTCCAACAGCACAGGGACTAATAAATCTCTGTTCTGTTGAGAGCACCCCATTTAGCTTTCAACCCCATTTACAGTATACCACTGTTGCAGGAGCATTGACACCCATACTTACTCATACCACGGATGCTCATGCCACATCCTTGATCCTTCTGCTCTGTCTCTCTCATTTCTGCTGATATTCTTCTCTAAAGATAATTCCAGTGGTTGTTGGATTGGTTTTATTTGCCCCCAAACTGGTAACTCAGTGTCCAGTTGACCGCGGTGTTACCTTATTTTCTTTATGGACTTCTCACACTGTTACCTAAATTGTTAAGAACTCACCTACCTCATAAGGTAACACCAAAGCAGATCTACTAGATGAGGATATTTTATCAAAAAGCCAGGCTCTGAGGGAGCAGAGAAGCAATTTCATCATTCACCATGTACTAATTTTTGAATCAATATGAATCTGATTGCGTCAAAGACTCCTAGTTCCAGGATATTGCAGGGGATTCTACTTCAGGCTAGATTACACATCTTGAAGGGCTCCAGAAGATCTTTTTACTCCCCAGATAAAATCTGTGTCATCATCAAATGTATACATACGAGAATGAACTATCAGGAAAAGACAGTCTCTGTCCTAATCCAGAGCCTATCTGTGGGATGGTAGGAGCAATTACTCTTCCAGCCTATGCCCTGAAAAAAACCGGCAGACAGCTGGTTTCCATGTTCAAGTCCACAAGGGGTCCTAGATCAAAACAGCGCAAGACTCATTCTGTCCCAAACCTAAGTCCAGACTTGAACTGGGCAGCGGAGAGACCACCTCCATGAAGCTGGTGATCTTCTCCATCCATTTTGGAGCCTGGCTGAGCGGCTGTGCAGCGCTGGGGCAGGGGAGCCAGCGTGAGCCTGGCGGTTGCTTGCTGTGGGGCGGCTTCAGCAGGTGCAGCCACTGACGTGCCCCTCAGAGCATGGCATAAGTGTTTTCTTCTGTATGGGGGGATGTATTGCCAATGCACGTTAATTGCTTGCAGACAGCCCCTAAGGTGGCTGTTTATTTAATGCTGTAAGTTAGATCCGTGCAGGGTCTGAAATACCTCTTTTTGCATGTTTAGTCCTCAGTGCTTGTTCATTATCAGCCTGCATTGTATTCCTGTCTTCAGTGAGAAAGATGAATAATTTCTAATCTGTGTGTTTGGACCAAGAAATTTAAATTTGAGCTTTGCTGTAAGCTTATAGTATTTTAAATTCCTTCCAAGCTACGTTTGGCCTCAACTGCACAATGTATTTACTGAGACAAAAACAAAAGGACGATAATTTTCACTAGAACACACCTGCAATAATGGCTCACAGCATTTAATTTTTCCCTTGGTTTCCTAGTAGACTTTGTTTTGACACCTGCAAACAACCTTTTCCAAATCAAAGTGAGCTTTTCTCTCCATGTCATTCTGCCACCCAAGTTGAGCTGACAAAGTCCAACTACGAAACAGAGCAATTATAAACACAGTTTCCTCTGGTGCTTGTGCTGTTTTTAGCTTTGCTGCTCTCCCAAGGAGAAACCTGGGCCTAATGTTTCCAGCTTAGCATGCAAAATTAATAAAACCTGACAATTAGACTGAGAAACATAAAATACAAGTAAGGGATCCTTTCCAATGTGATTGGACTTGAAGATATTAAATTGGCTCCTTATTCTTAAACTTCTTTTTTTTGTTTAACACAATGATCGTAAAATGTGTATCTGGAATGATAAACAATAATTGGCTCTAGGCAGCCTTTTCTCACAGAGACAAAAGAACAGTTCTTATTGCTGTACTTCTTTCGATAAATACATTTGTAAGCTGGAACTCAGCTAGGCTGCCCTGAAGAGAGGCATACTTTCATGAGAAACATAAAGGAGATCAAATTTATAAGTGGGCATGTAGACCGAGGAAAAGGTTTTTTTATATTAAAAGTATTATCTGTGCTTATACAATGCCAAGAAATATCTCATCAGGAAGAATGCAGCCTGAAGTTAATCCTGTAACATTCTATAGAAAATGATGGATTTAGCATAGATGTAAATCAGGTCCTGATTCAGCCTATAGATGGTTTGGGGATTAATATTCCTTATTCCTATAAGGTTGTCTAATACTACATGGGCTCACTTTTGGATTCAAGACTTAAAACACAGTATTTCCAGTTGTTAGGTTGTTTTCAATTTGTCTTTATGGGAAGGATTTACTTAATTTTCAATGTATTGATCATTAAGCCAACTTCCTTCTCTGTTTCTTGAAGTGCTGAATCTGTTTTACAGTGATATTCTCCAAGCTTATGGATAGCTTAGAAGTAAAATGCTTTATTTAAGGATAAATGTATGTCTTTATTGTGTTGCTTTTCTTTGAATAACCAAGAATAACAAGAATTCAGTTGTAGGTGTGTTTCTTATATTTTTTGTATGTGTTCTTGTTTGTTTCATGACATAGTGTAAGATATTCTACTGCTACCGCAAACAGAATTTCAACCATTATCTAGAGCTTCAGGGATTTATTCCATAATTTCTAGGTGATCCTATTTGATGCAGTACAGTTTAGACTGTACCAGACTTTGAAATGGGTATGTGATCATTCACCACACTGTTTGGGTTTATTATATTTCCAGATTATTTATTATAATCATTAGTAAGTTGCTCCAATGGGAAGGAAAAGGAAGATATGGGATACCATTTTTTACAAAGTATTTTCCTTGGAGAGAGAAATATTGAAAAATGATGTCACCCTTCCATTATTCAAATTAACTAATTTTATTCATAGCTTGTCTTCTTGTAGCAAGAGAAAAAAGCAAGTATGAATTGCCTTTAAGAAACTGCTATCTAATTTATTTGAAAAAGAAGTGATTGTTTTAAAGGATTGCGAGTTGACAGCCTAATTTATTGACTAAATACCTGTTTGAACAAAGGCTATAAGAGACAGCAGAATAATCTTTGGAGTATCTTTTAAGATTGACTGGGAGTCTTAATGAAGTCAACATCCCTTGCCCTTGGCCTGTACTTCTATTGACTTCAGCAGTCATTAGATGAGTCCCATGATGACGAGCACTTGCAGTAACAACGGCTTTCCTAAACTCTTGTGAGTAGTATTTTGCTGAAGGAACATGCTCAGTTGATTGTGGACCTGTCCTAAGCATTTTGGAGGCCCTGCACAGCACTAATCAGTGCCTCTGCATTCCCAGAGACTCACTGCATGAATCGTGTACCTTCACTTCAAGTTTTATTTGTATGTGTGCTGCAGCCAAGAGTGGTCAGAATCTGGAAAAGTGGTTGGTTCCTCTTCAAATCAAAATAAAGTTGCATCTTTTTATGCAGCCCATAGGATTCGATTGCATAATATAGGAAATACCCTAGCATGTTCACGTCCTAAGTCTTCTGGCAGAGCTTGGTCTGACCAACAGATCTTGGATGGTCCTGAAGGCATAACACCTATGTCCACCCACATGGCATCACTGAGCATGAGGAAGCAGAGGGACAGCAAGAACTGGACTGACAACAGAAAAGGTGGTATATCTTCCATACTTTGTGTGGTCTTTGTAACTAAGTTTTGGTTGATTTTGTTCATTTTAGTGTACCTGCATTACTCTTCTGTAAAGCACAAAGCATTTACAAAATGCATAGTAAAACCCAACCAATTTTCATGTTAAATGATTAAGAACAAAAATAATAACAAAAATATACAGAAATATTGTATGAACACCTGAACCACATATTTATAAGCACTGACCCTTTCTGTATTCAGAAAAACATAAATATTTATTTGAGAAAATTACTATAGGAAGGGAAGAAAAATCTCAAATGTTTGATAAAGCTTGAATCATGTTAAACAAATTGCTTACCCGCAACCAGGTGTGTTGTGCTTGAATATAAGGGCCAAGGCCAAATAAGCAGACCTGAAACTACTATCACCTGCCATGATCAGCTTGAACTTTTTTGTGAGTCAGCAGACCTACAGTTAGTATTAAAGAAAGGAGACAGCAAGATTGGTTAAGTAAATGAAGACAGAAAGTCAAGCTATCTGTCTGGGTTTGTCTGATTGATAGCAGGCTTATTTTTAAGGTAACTGCCTTATTTTGTCTCAATGCACTTGTTACACATTAATATAGAATGGTGGCTGCTGGTTAAGATATTAAAAAAAGTGCCATTTGGCTTATCCAGAGTCTTTTTGAAGTAAGCACAAATGGTAACTTTCTGATTTTTAAAAAGAACTTGGAATTTCTTTTGCCTAAATGTTATATTATGCTGTTCCTTCTTGGTGTTTCTCAAAATATGATTTTTCAATATTTTTTTCCTTGTAAACTATCATCATGAACTTGTACAATGTTAGGAATAACATATTATTTCATAATGTCATTTATTAGCATAAGTTTAATAGCTGCCAATGATCATAACATGCTTATTTTTGACTACTGGGACCCCATCTGTTATGATACTCTAGACCTAAATGAAAGATTATATTGTAAATTACTGAGTGAGTCTTTTTACACATGGGAGGTGCTAGGGATCTTTATGTACTTAATTTCTAATTTTTTTAATAAGACAGCTTTCATTGAGGGAAAGTAGTTTTTTCAGTAATATGCAAAATAAAATTTTTCTTCTGTTTTATTCTTCTGGTGTTCAATATTCTTAATAAGCTTCATTTTGTTCCTGAGTGGTAGGCTGATGATTAACCATATTCTGTGCATCCTGGATCTGTTAACGTCCATGCTGCAATTTGGCCAATGTTCTCTTTTCTTCTTTCAAAAAAAAAAAAAAAGAAAAAAAGGAGGTGGCTTTTGACTGATACGGATATTTGGAGATGCATTTTTAATTCTGCAGCTAAAGGTGACACCTCTGACCTATTGTTCCTACACTACTTACAGGGGTTTTTTTTCCCAACCTCTATGTTGAGTTTCTGTGTGTATTGAAAAGGAAGCCTACTGTCAAATCTTTATTTCCTGTTTATTCTACTGAGTCTGAGAGCTTTTAAGTGAAGCAGTACTCTAAGTGCCTGTAGAGATTGTGTCTGCACATACTGTGTACATTAAAAATTTCCAAATGGTGCAGGAATAGGAGGGTCAGAGCTTCAGGGACTGCACTTTGGTGACTTACATTGTTACCCCATGTCCTTTTCTTTAATACTGTCCATTTCCACTCAGAAGCGCTGTTCATCTTTGCTTAAGGGTTCCTAGATAAAACATGCGCGTATTAGAAGTAGTATGGTTATGGTAGCCTTTCAGTAAAGCTAGAAAACTCTGACAGAATAAGAGTGTGTCCTTTTTAATGCTGATCTGCAACATTACTTACTGATAATGTTAAATGTTTCATGGTATTGTGTAGGTGCATCATGGTACTGTGTGGCACAGCATATCAACATATCTCTTCTAGCTGGCAAATCCCAGCCTCCCCAGTGTCAGGGTAAAATAGTGTTTACTATGGATGTGTTCTTATAAAGAAAAGGTTGCTAGTTCTTCTCAATTGCTAGTGATTTGGTAGAGGAATGTGTTATGGTAGAGAGGGCTGAAATTGGGAAGAGTGAAAAAAAGGAGATAGTCATGTATCATATATGAGCAGGCACCTAGATTGGTCCTTGAACTGGATATTTGGATAACTGGATACTGGATAATTTTTAGCTCTTGCTTAAGCATACAAATGAAGATTCCTAAATTTCAACTGAGAATAGGAGCTGGAAGCTCAAAACCTGCTTGCTTCATTGCTGAATGGGAGCTGAACTTCTAATAATGTGGCTGCTTATTTAGCATCTGAATGGTTTTTTAAAATCTGTTCTTGTAAATTTGATTTTAAAACACAGAAGAATAATAATAGGAAGAGGCTTTTGGTGCTGCATATTATAGCATTATGACATTGAAAATTGTTTGTGTTGAAAATTTTTGTGAAACTAAAAGAAAATTTTGGGACGGTGGCAATCTGCACTTTCTCAAAGACCTCTGTCATGTTAGACTGCTTTTATAAACCTGTGCCAAAACAGATCATTACCAGCTGTCTTGTCAGAGCTGACAACTTGCTTTAGGTATACTTCTAAGATACTGTTAGCACATCTTGTTTGAGGTCAGCTTATATGTTCAAACCAGTATGTGCTTATTGGCCCAACTTTTATTCTTGTATGTTTAGTTTTAATTAACGTCTTGTCATATACTCAAAGATCTATAGGCATGAGCTATGGTTATAATTTTTTTTTTTTCCAAGAAAGATGTCAGTCTGGAGCTAGTGCGCATACCTAAGAGCTGTTGTGTGTCCTCCGTAATGCAGGTTAGCCCTTTAGTGCACAGGTTTTGAAAGCCGCCTTTTCAGAAGAGTTCACAAAATGGGCTCTCTGAGGCACTTGAAAGATTCCAATATCTTTTTATCTGAAACAAGGACATAAAAAGCAGCTGGGAATAAAATATAGCTGAACAGATGAGATACACAGTCTGTTTTCTCCTAAGTAAAAATAGAGATTACTGTTCATTTTGAGACTATATGATGCAATAAGAGTTCACTTGCAGTGTAACTATAGCTTATGCTCCAGAAGAGTTACAAAGACAAGAATGCTGCAGTTACCTCCTTTGCCAGCCTTATTCCTGAAAGAGCAGATGTGTGTGCTAGGATATTATCTAAATTCTTTTTTTAGTGATTATCAAGATTTTCTTATGTAGTAGACCTTATGTCATGAAATGTATGTATATTCCTAATTCTCAAATAAAAACACAAATCAACCCTGCAAAGATCATGCTAAAAACATCAGCTAAAAATTCCAGTAAGTATAAATTTTTAAACTGTTCCACTAAGCTACCAATGTGTTAGGCTTAGCAGATGTCTTCTTTCCAGTTTTTGTAAACATTTACAGTTCTAGCAAGGTAGGTGAACACTTAACATTAGTGAGTTTTCTGTACTTACAGCCCTAAATTGTTTGTGCTCCATGTAAATATCTTTATATGCCAAGAAATGCTGCCAAGTGAACACTGGTCAGCTATTTAGAAACACCTTGTATGAAAACAGACTGCTTTAAAGTTTTTGGTTTTGTTTTTCTTTTTTTTCTTGTCTGACCTGAGTTAACTAAATCTTCTCCTCCTTGGCAAGGAATATTATGTCTTTGACACCTGTCTTAAATTTACCTTTTATAGCTGTAAGACAAATTTCATTTTGTGAAATCACAAACTATTCTTCACTTCCCTGAGTCACCCCTGAAATAATTAAATTTAGGTCAAGCGTTTCCTTCAGCTTTGACTGCTGTTAAGGCTCCATGTGTCCCTGACGCTTGCTCCCTTGCTCTTTCCGGATCTGTGTTTCCCACAGGAGGGTGGGCTAAGAAGCTGGATACCTCGGCAGCAAGTGGGCACACTCACTTTATCACAGCAGAACCTGGGAATCCCAACATGCCAGCAAAATAATGTGTTTTAAGAGGCAAGGCTCAATATTTTCCAAATACCTTTTGTCTATAAAGGTGTGTTGCAAAGTACACAGCTTTCTTACCATTTTTAAATACTGTGTTTTTGTGGTTGCAGAAGAATAAAACATGCCGATAAGTAATATTGCAGAAATTAAGGAAATTCCGGAGATCAGAAAACTTCAGAGAAGTAAATCATGAAACATATGCACCCAGTTTTAAGAAAGTATGATTCATAACTTCTAGCTGCAAACTTTCCGTTTGTTCACCATTTTGCTGTTCTAGGTTTGATTCAAAAACTAGCTCTTGAGTTAGAATCTTAGTTTAAGATTCTAAGAATCTTAATTTAACCTTAAAAGTTTCTGGGTTGTAAAAATGATGGTGTTATGTATATATAAAAGTTTGATATTTTAGTCTTTGTCTATGTAACAAACTACCATCCAGAAACATCTGAAATGACAGCAGACAGCTTTATTTTTCCAGTGAGCCATAAAAATGACTAAACAGCAGAACAGTTAACATTATGAGTTGCAGTTAGGTATTGTGCTACTAAGTGGAACATGGCAATAACTTTTCAGGATGTCCAACTTACCTATCAAGTGTACACTTTTATACATTTGTATACACTTTTATATAGTTTATTGCTTTAATATTGTTCTGCTGGATAGTTCAAATCATACTGTGATGAAACTCCTTTCAAGTAAATTCTGACAATATAATGAAGAACACTGTACATTACTTAATGATACATTTCTTCAGCTTAAACCAAACAATAGTACTTTATATTTTGCTAGCTGACAGTATACAAAAAGAGAATAATTTTGGTCACAAAAACCAGCTTGTGTGTTTTTGAACTACACACATGCTTAAGGGCAAATCCAAAATTATTTGAGCTTAGTTTTGAAACTGCATATTACAAACAACAGTAAAGAGTTTATGTGGGGAGTAAGAGATTCACAATGCAGTATTGTAATTCAAAATATTTTGGTGTGTAATTGCTGGCCTAGATGCTTGCTGTATGATTCATGACTCTGAATTCATACAAATATGGTTAGCATTCCTCAAAGTCCATTTACAATGCTATGAGAAAACAAATGGTGCAACAAAATCAAACACCATTTGTTGCACTTAAAAATAAATGAGGTGGGGGGGAAAAGTGCAGTAGTGAGTTTGGGCTTACTTTCAACCATTCTCCATGTCCTCTTCTCAAGCTTTTCTACTCTTGGAATCTCTCTGTCTATAGCTGTCATAAAAACCTAAAAGAAAATGGCACCTTTCTTTGCAGTATTAAAGTCTAACAAATATTAGACTGAAATCTGTTTGGTTTAATGAATGTTTTAATTAAGTTATTTTTTAAGTTATATTGATGAAATTAGATTAGAGAGATCTATAACAAGTGCATTGCTGAGGCAACAGAGGAGTGTAATGAAGTGAGTTTCTGCAATTTCATTAATGGTTCCCTTGATTAAAGAAAAGAATACAAGCATTGTCTAAATATTGCAGTTTCTTTTCTAAAGAACGCTCAGATGAAAACAGACAAGTATGTTGCATATTCTCTCCTAGTTCAATTGTAGTTCTTTCAAATGGCAACAGAGAAATACCAGAACTTCCTATTTGACTCTTCTTCCAAGTGGAGAGCCCACCATTGCCCACCCATTGCCCCAGCATGTGTAGACCACACAGGGTCATCCATGTCTGTGTTTATCTAGACCGAAAGATTGCTTTCTGAAAATCCTGGAGACATGAAACTGCGGAGGTACTCTCACCACTTCTAATTTTCTCATGGCTGTTTGACATTTTCATTTCCTGGGCTAGAAGTTGGAAGTGTGCAGTTTGGCAAGATGAGAAACAGGAAAGACAGATCTATCCACTCTGCAAAGTTCATGACAGGTTTTTCTCAAGTTTTTGATGGTTTGAGTTGGTTTTTCTTGTTCTGTACCAGTTCTTCCATCGTCTGTGCAATTTCTTTTAATAGTTGTGAGTGATTTGTGTGTCTAATTCTTCATGCAGAGTGTTGAATATCTACCCTAAAGCTATGAAAAAATAATGGAAAAAGCATGTATAATTGAAAATAGTCTTAATCACTGGAATGTTGAAATCCACATGGCTTGGAAGACTTGAAAGATTTCTTGTTTTAGAAAAGTTGAATTGAAAAGCACTGTCATTTTCTTTAAATACATTCTTTTGAATAAAACATCCATTCCTGGCGCCAGCAGCAAGCTTCTAAACATGTTCAAGATGACATGATTGATAACAAGAATGCTCTTCTCAAGATGTTTCTAATTTCATTTCTCTGTTTCAAGAATGTTAAACTTCCAACATGATGTATGATATAACAACAAATACTTAAACCAAAGATTAATATTTTTCTTAAGACATACAGTAACTGGAACTGAATGGAAACCTGAAAGCTAGTTGCTGACTTCAGAATGTGGGCAACTTCTAGAAGCTACTGCCTGAGTACAAATTATTTCCTACTTAATACTGCAATGGTAGGCACATTTCCAACTTAAATAAATGAATCGACTCTATTCATTTAAGTAAGGATCTTTCCAGTTTGACTATAGCAGCACATAATTTCAGGTCTTAATGGATTTATTAAATTTATATTGATATGATAGTCCATGTAGTTTTTACCTGGTCTGAGGAAGATACCTTTCTTTTGCTTGGATGCTAGTCAAATCTAGTTGCTATCAGAAAATTAGAATCAAATAGTAATAAATGTTCTGTCTCTACCTCCAAACCTCAAAAGTAAGTAGGAAATGTCAGCTTTCATGGCTTCTTGGTAAGTCTATACCCGAGAGCTTCCAGTTCTTGAAACTTTTAATGGCCGGCATCATTTGAGATGAGATTCCTCCTCCAATTCCAAAACTTTCTGTCATTGTATAAGAGATGGCCAATGTTAATCATGTTGTCTAGGTCAGCAATGGTCAGTTTCTATGTGTAGAGAGCCTGTATCCAGGAAGCATGTCAGATTTCTCAAGGAAAGAAGCAATTCCGCAGCCTGTTGAGACAAAGGATAGCCTAAAGCATCTTAGCCTAGCTTTGGGAACCAACCAAAGAAGTCTTATTTTGTAATCTGGAGTTAGAGTCATCTTAAAGTATGAAGAGCACCTTGATCTTTTCATAAAGGTGTCTGAACCAGACCAACTCCCAAGGTTCTTGGCTGTTCCCAGTAAAGAGTTGAGTTTTTTTGTTTTTCCATCTGAAAAAGGTGATCTCTCAGAGGGTTGAGGCAGATAGACATGTTTGAAGGTCAATGTCATTTCTCATCTAGTGCTTGCCAGCTGGCAATCTCCACCTGTAAATCTCTGAATTAACATCATGGTTTTAAAACAATTAAATTTCAGGAACAATATGTGGCTGATTAATGATAGTGGAACTTGGTATGGGAAAGGACTATCTGCTCAATTTTAATTTAAAATGTGTCAAATTACATGACATGGTGTTATATTACTGTATATCAATGCCAGACAATGACATTACTGTAAAAAGTATTAACTGGCTGGCTTAAGGAAAAACAAGAAAATTTACAGTTGATGTATCAAATTACAGCTCAGATTCCAGCTTCATATTACACTCTTGTCAGAAAACATGACTAAATAAGGAGAGTTAAATGCTCATTGAGATAAAATGGAAGCGGTACCCTGGATATTTAGCAAGTCCCAGTTTGTGTCGTACCCTGAAAGCTTCCTGTTGACATCTCATAGAAGACTTTCTGTAGTACCTCTGGACCTCTTCACTGGTTTTCTGGAAGAGGAAAAAAGCATTTGGGTCAATCAGAAATCAAATTCCTTGCAACTTTTGAATTCAGTCAAAAAATATCTCCAAGGGGAAAAAATTGTTTGCCAGGAACAATGACCTCTCTGTGAAAGTCATATGCAGAACTAGAAGGAGGAATAGGTCAGCTATTGCTCTGACATTTAGGAACAGGGCCAAGTGTGTTACTTCTATATGATTCACTTACTGGGCTATACGTGGAAGCAGGCTTCAGTCTATTGAAGTACAATCTGCTGGGCCCAGGCTTCTACAGAAACTTTTTTTTTTAAAGTATCCATATTTTCCAGTCCTCCTTTCCAGTTGTTGAGAGTTAACCCTCTTAAAATTCTCTTCCTGCTAGTAAAGCCCATTTAAAAAAAAAAAAAAAAAAAAAAAAGTAAAATCTGACTAGAAAAAACCTAAGCCACACTTCTGGAAAAACAAAGAAAATGGCTTCTATAGTTATCAAGCCAGTCTGTAGAAATGTATTAATAATATAAGAATATGCATGAATAGATAGCTTTATAGAAATGTGAAAAAAATCTTAACTACCTATATGACTCAGACTAATAACTGTCAAGAAAGGAAATACATAAATAGGAGAAACAGCATCTGACTGTACAAAAATATAATATGTTATTCAACTTAAATAGGCCATTTATTTAAATAGTCTCCTCTAACCAGATGCAAGTGACCTGCAGGTATTTGAACAGACAAAAGATAAAATACAATAATTGTCATAGGAAGTCAATAATTAAAAACAAGATCATCAAGTAGAAAGCCATAGTTTAGGCTTTGCTACTATATATGCCAGTACGGCTTCCGGTCTCCGTATTGTAGCTTCCTTCTTCCCATTCCTGGAAACCCCCACCAATGGGTGGCTGATGAGCTCAATCTCAGATGGGCAGGTCTGTTCTTCTGCCTCCCCTTTACTCACCGCTGAACAGTCTAAATAAAGAGTTTCAGGAGAACTACGCTCTGCCTGATATCGGCTTCTTCAGGCTTTTAAGTAATGTTTGTAGAATTGCCAGTATGCTAGGGGAGAAATAATAGAAAAATACTATGTGTGTGTAATTAATAGTCTTTCTAAATCCCATGCTCCTAAAGAGGAAAATTATGTATTTTAGATAACTGGAGACTAGATAAATCTAGAGTTTGGACTTTCAGCAAAGTATCACTGAGTGATACAAAAAGCATCCTCCAAGTTATCACCTAAATAGGTTAAACTGTGCATCATAGAAAATTCAGATTTGATGTTATCTTTATTTCTCAGGGGGAAAGATTTCTTGCTACTGCAACAGGGCAGCTTGACAGAACATACTCTGGTCACTCCCAGGTTCACAAAAGCAGTGCTTGTTAGACCTCGCATCCAGGTCGACTGCTGAAGTAGCTCACTAGGGAAAAGGGGATTAACAAATTACATTTGCTTAATGTGGTAGGTCCCTTTGGCAGAGAGTGTGTAGTGCTGTGATCTGGCCGTTAGAAAAGTCTTCTTCAGGATCTTTGAGCATAATCAGCCCATAGCTTGTGAAGCCTGCCTGCATCGGCTTAGGCTGGACTGTGCCCTTTTCCTCCTGCAATGGGGAGGGTGGGTCAGGGCTGTGTGAGAGGACAAGCTTACTCTGCACGAGCCTTGGGCATCCCTGGGAGGCATTGTGCAAAGTTCATCCATCAGTTAACTGCGGTTACTAACAACAATCTTGATAATATGTTACCAAAATCCCAGAAGGTTTAGACAGAGTTCCTTTCAGAGACAATTGCAGCTGTTAAAATAATTAAATTTAATTTGCTTTGCCATGATACCAATTTGTTGTTTATTTTCATTTATTTTCATGAAGGCTTTAGCTTAGAAGCCTTTATAGATTTCATCTACTGTTATCTGAAATGTAGAATTGTGACACTCAAGATGATTTTTAAAAGGCTATTCATGAATTCAGCTGGGAAGGTTTCACTGCACCAAAGCTATGGCTCCATTTTTCTGTCATTGCACCACCTCTTTTTCCTAAAATATGGCAAAAAATTATTAAACCATGAAAAGTGCTGGTTATTCATTTGCAACAATGACTTTTCTGGGGACTTCCATTGTCTTTCTTGTATCTTAGTATGATAAAAAATCATAGATTCTTGGCCTGAAAAAAAAATCCTTAATTTTCTGGTGTATATTTCCATATAAGTGCAAAATGCTGGGTCTTTTTTTTCTGCTGTCCCTCTCTAAAGGTGAAATTGTAGTCATGGATTCCCACATGCAACGCAACTATGATCACTTTTAAACTTGGTTAATTCAAGTTAAGGTAAAATTCAGATTCACTTGTAACTTTCTGGGAAAGCATCTAGAGATACTATTCGTTTGTCCTTTCTCTGAGGAAAAGATTCTCTTGTAAGTCCATTCTTTAAAATGCATCTTTATTCTCTGCAGTGGATCTTCTTGTGTCTAGCTCGTGGCTGTTACTCTTGGACTTTTTACCTCGAGCCACCTCAAACAGTTCCTCCCTATCCTTGTTTTGTTATTATATTTACATTCCACTGATATATCTCCTCTGTGCAGTATCATTTTCCACTACCCACTTCTTCAAATGTGATGGCCTCGGATCCTTAGCTTGTGTAAATTAGATCAGCTCTCCTCCGGCTAAGAGTAAATCAGTGGGACTTCCACTGATTTACACCAGCTCAGGATCTATCCTGGTGCTTTTAATCATTTTTATAGCACCCCTCCAAGTAATCAATGACATGTCTGTATTGTACTGAACTGTGGACTGAGTTCCAGCCTGTCGTGAATGAATGTAATGCGCTGCACTCAAAAGAGAGAACAGGTTGGTTTGATTGTAGAGATACTAATTTGCATCAGTAGAGCTACTCATTTAAGACACCATGATGGATTAAATAACATTCGTTGTTGGCCGGTATTTTTGATCATATATGGTCCAACTTAAGAAATTTGTGGGGATAGAGTTTTCTTGTCTTTTACAATCAGGGCGGATGTTGTTGTACTAGGCTCAGTAATGTCTATTTTAAATTTAAATGATAGTTCCATGTCCCTGCAAGCCCAGAGGCAGATTACAAAACCAGGTTGTACTAAGGTAAAATTGTACCAAAAGTCCAGTCTTTCAGAGGTGCAACATTTCATATCTGTGGTGTTTGATGTAATGTTGTGCACAGAAATCTCAGTTGCCTTCTCATGGGTAGAGCCATTGATCATCCAGCATCCTATTTTAATTTCTTTCCCTGCCGCTCCCTGAGCTTGGAAAACATTATTAACATCAGTTTCATTTTTATCCCAGCTCCATTCATTTTTAAAGTATATTTCAGTTCCATGCATGACCACGGTGGAAAGATTTAAATCTCCCTTACTAGGGAATGTTCCCATAGTCCTGGTATACTTAATACGAGCTTGAGACCATGGCCACTCTAGAGTTCTTTGACCACAGGTTAGGAAAAGAAGCATTGTTAGGATTTGGAATAGTAACAGGAACACAGCATTTCTGCTTGCCATCCTGCGGGGTGCTGTAAGAGAAAAATAGAGACTTGTTTCGGTGGGAAGAGTCTGAGCAGGTTACCCCATTAAAAAGAAGGAAGAATCCATCGTGCACTAATTCCATGTTTTGCACCACCACTATCAATAGCTTCCCAGGCAAGTAGGCCACGAGGTTTAGTTAGAGTTGTAGTTCCAATTTGTGGTAAATTTACCATGACAGGTTGTCCTGGCTGTGATGCTATCGGATATTTTCTTTCATCAGAAGGTTGAGCATCAGGCTCGGCTTTTGCGAAGAATGCTCGGCTCACAGTGGGCCCATGCCGATTATGCAATTGATGAAGTACTTTGGAAAGTCGAGTATCCCACTGGGCCTCGTGTGGCATAAGGCTCCTTTTCAATAAGCCATTAGCTCTTTTTACCATCCCATTTGATTGAGGATAATATGTGATGTGGAATACCCATTGAATTTCTTCCTGTTTTGCCCATTCTTGCACTTCCTTGCTGGAAAAATGTGAGCCATTGTCACTTTGGATGACATCGGGGGTTGGTAGGCCTGAAAACCAAGAGGGTAATTCTCTAATAGTGCTCTGACCATTAGCCTTCTGACATTTAGTTGCCATAATTAGGCCTGAGATGACGTCTACGCCTGTGAGGATGTACTGATATCCTGAGGAGGGTTTAAAGGGTCCAATGTAATCAATTTGCCATATTGACCATAGGGTTTTTCCTTTATTAATGTGTAGAGGTGGTGTTTTAGCAGGGTGTTCCATTTGCAATTTCAGTTTACCTTGGGGGCGTTCTGTAAGGATGCTTTCACATGTTTTCCTGTTTAGAGGCCAACCTCGGCTTTGGGCTGCAAAATGAAGTGTTTCTCGGCCTGTGTGGCCTAAGTTCTGATGTAACCATTCCCCCAGTTGGTACCGTTTGGGATCTGGCATATCTCCTGTTTTTATTCTCCTAATTCTGGCTAATTCATCTACTTCTTGGTTCCATTTTGTGGCTGGTTGGTCATTGTTTACATGGGCTTTTACCCACCCTAATTTAAATGGCGCTTGTCTAGCTTTATCTAATAGTAATTGCCAGTCTTCACTTCTCCAAACTGGGCATCTGTTTACTTCCCAATTTAGGGCTTCCCATTGACAAAGCCATTGTGTGGCACCTGCCCACACAGCATAGGAGTTGACGTAGATAACTTTTGCTCTGTTTTGTGCTGCTAGAACAACTGTCCTTAATTCTCCTACTTGTGCACTACCTTCACCTTCTTCTATTACTTGTTTGCCGGTGGTAATTTCTAATGCGGTGGCTTTATACCGTCATTTGCCGTTTACCCTCTTTGCTGAGGCATCAGTAAACCAAATGCCTTCAGTCGGTGTTTTCTCAGTGGGGGGAGGTGCGTTTAGAATCGGTGAAGTGGCTGTTTTAGTGCTAGTGGGTTGGTGTAGGCAAATGTTCATAGGCATTTGTAGTTTGGAAATTTTTGTATGTCCTTCAGTCAATTGCATTTCATCTGCTACTCCCATCAGGTAGGCATACCATTTTCTGGTGGTGGGTTTCTGTGCAATTCCTTCTGGGGGAGCAGTTCCTTTTAGGACTGCTTCTAGCAAATTAAATGGCCCTCTAGTCTGAACAGGTTGCCCCTGGTGTATTTTCTCAACTTGTTTAACTACTCAGACTAAAGACAAAAGCCCTTTTTCCCATTTGGAATATCTCTGTTCTGTCTCTTTAAACGCAGTCGAGCTAAACATTAAAGGTCTTTTTGGCCTGCTCGGCCAGTCTGGAGTAGATTGCAATAAGTACCATGTTCTGCAAAACCCCATTCTGCTATAATAGGGTTGTGGGGGTGTACTGGCCCCAGTGACTGATGTGGTTTTAATTCCTGTATTAGGGTTTTGACTGCCTCTTCACGTTCTGGGTTCCATTTCCACCGTTTTCCCTTTTGTAAAAGTGAGTACAGTGGGCAAGCAATGATGGAAAATCCAGGTACATGTTTCTTCCAGTATCCTAAAGTATCCATAAGTTGTTGTAATTCTTTTCTAGATTGTGGCATCTGCAGTTGTTCCATTTTTAGGTTTAGGTTGTCCGGTAGAATTGCTGCGCTACCTGCAATCCATTGTGTACCTAAAACTTTTACTTCTCTACTTGGTTCCTGACATATTTCGGGTGGGATTTCAACTTCTGCTTTATGTAGTGCTTGCCATACAGCTGCTGCCGCTTCCCCCACTTTTTCAGGGGATGTCCCTCCGATTAGAATATCATCTATATATTGGTAAAGTTTCACATCTTGAGGGAGTGAGACTGTCTCTAAAAGTTCAGCAAGTGCAGCATGAGCAATCGTGGGTGAATGTTTATATCCCTGTGGGAGCCTATTAAAGGTGTATTGTATACCTTCCCAAGTAAAAGCAAATTTCTTCTTCTCCTCCTGTAAGGGGACCATAAAGAACATATCTCTGACATCTAGCACTGCCATCCATGGGTGTGCGGCTGCTTGTAGTGTGGCTATTAAAGTTGCAATATTGGGTACTGCAGCCATTAGCGGGGCTGTGTTGGCATTTAAGTGCTGATAATCGATTGTTAGATGCCATCTCCCATCCGGTTTTTTGGACTGGCCAGACTGGTGAATTGTATGGGGAGTGGGTTCTGGAAATAATGTTCTGTTTTTCCAAGTCTGCTATTACCTCAGAAATTCCATTTTGTGCCGCAGCAGAGATCGGGTATTGCGGTATATCAGTAATCTTTGAATCAGGGAGTGCAGGGGCTGCGCGGAGTACACACACTATAGCCTCCCAGTTTTTATCAGGGTTAGGGTTGACATTTGAACCAAAGGACCACACACTGCTGTCCGGCAGGCGCCAGGTTTGGCCGTTCAAAGCATTGAAACCCAAAATATTTTCATTGTGATTTTTAACTGCAAAGCGAGTGGACGACATGCACTTCTCATCGGGGAGCCATAAATTAACTTTCATGGTTTTGCAAATAGCACTTGCTCCGTTTACCCTGGTGACTTTAACTCTCTGCCGTCTGGGTCACATACCCAGCTTCTCGGCATCCTGTTGTGTTAGTATTGAAATTTGTGCTCCTATATTTATTAGAAATTTCACCAGTTGTTGTTGAGGGCCAGCTGGAATCAGAATGTATTCTGCTTTAATGATGGGTCTAGTCTTATTTTCAGAGGAGTCTGGAAGGAACAGGGGTTTAACATGTCTCTCTTCATGGTCATCAGGATCACCCCAAATAGCACCATCCCAATCCTCTGGGGACACTATTAGTTTACTAATTTGCATGGAGTTAGGGGGATGCGGGCCTGAGCATGAGCATCATCTCAACCTTTTCTTCCCACTTTTGTTTTTTCTCCTTTTTTTCCCTGTTATTGTTTCTGCAGCTGCTCAGTTTTCAAGGACAGCATTAATTCAGCTGCTTTTCTGCCTTCTATTTCTTCCTTTAGGTCCTGCTCCTTTTTATTGTTGTTCTTCCTATCCTGATAAGCAGCTTCTAAATCAGGTACCTAGCATTTTGCACATAATTCCTTTCCCTTTTCCATCCTTTATATGCCCCCTGGCCACCTTTAGCTGTTTTTCCACAGCTTCCCAATCATGCCAGTTCTCACAAGCCCATTATTCTGAGAATCTGGGACTTGATCTTATTCCATGCTGCTCTAAGTAATCAGTGACACTACTTGCCATCCTGCCGACTACACCAATTTGTCGCGAATGAGTGGAATGCGCTGCGCTCAAAAGAGAGAAGCAGCAATATGTTTTATTGAGGTAAAATAATAATTTGACAGAGTTCAATGAATTCAATGGAATTTAACAAAGTTTAACAGGGATTTGCCAAGGTTCAATAAGTTTGATTGGAAGGTTCACTCTATTAATTACTGCATGGAAAAAACATAAAAAGGAAAATTGAGTTAGAATGGAGTTAGAATGATTCACACAGAGACCAGAGATTAAAAGGGTAAGGAAGACCCTCCCATTGAGTCACAAGGTTCAGAGTGGACCTCCTTCCTTTCTAAACTCCTGATGGAGCTTAGGTGTGGCTAGTTCCAATCTGAGTCTCAGACTTGGACAATGGTTTATGTCTAATGGAAGAAATACAAAGAGTAAGGAAGACCCTCCCATTGAGTCATGAGGTTCAGAGTGGACCCACTTGCTTTCTAAACTCCTGATGGAACTTCGGTGCAGCTAGGTCCAATCTTAGTCTCAAACTTGGACGATGGTTTATGTCTAATGGAATTATCTATACAAAGTTTATAGTAATTAATATTTAACAGCTACGTGGATTAGTAATATTTCATTAGTATTAATTCAGCATGCTATCGGTCACTTACCAAAGATCTGCCATTGGTAAAAGGTCTCTCTGCCTTGAGGAGCAACCTTAAGAGATGTCCCAGCTCAAGGGGAGATCACTGCCATGCAGCCATGCTGCCTAGCAGGGAAAGCTCAAAGAAGGTTCACTTAGGCTGTCATATTTATGGAATAAAGTGGTTGGCTCATAGTTAAATTATGTGCGATCGGAAAAGTATGCATGATGCTCCTGGTACCCACAACTTTCTTTGTTCCTTGATAAATGGGTCTTGGAAAAGCCACCTGCTATTCATATGTCAATTGCATGATCGGTGTTCCAAGCTCATATGCATCAATGTTCACCGTGCCACTCGGCTCCTTTGTGGGTCCTCAGAGAACAGACTGGAACCAGAGGAGTTCTTGGCCTGGCCACAGCTCAGGCCTTTATCTCCTTTGGAGCCTGTACCGAACTACGGCTAGTTTGGTTAAGGGGCTGAGTGTATCCGTCATACAGCCTTAGGAGAAATTCTGGTTTTGGTTATGTTGAATGAATTTCGTTTAAAATGAGAGTCCCACGTGTGTACCTAGGGGCATAACTTGGAGTTTCCTCACCTGAATACAGAAGAATAATCGTTCTTCTAAATAGAAAGATACATCTATGTGTCCTTTTTAGATGTTTGCTCTCAGGAGCGTTCGTTACTATTCTCTTGGAATCCACTTAGCCAAAGAAGAGAATTATTAAAAAGTAGATAAATAAAATGAAAGATGGATTCACAAAGGGAAGAAAGGTAAGAGTTAACTGGGTTTTAATTGCTGCCAGATTGCATCTAATTTTCAAATGGTTTCTGGGGGAGGATACTCAGATTTCCCATCACCATCTAGGTTTGGGCTTCCAAATCTCTGTCAAACTAAGCCCGTTTCCTTGGTAACTATCTCACTCTCCCACCTATGTATAAGGACAATTACTTCTTTCTGCTGAGCAGTGATGGTGGAGCCAAAAGAGAAGGAATAAGGTGAGTATACTGCACAAGAACCCTCCACACAAATTCCAAGTGGTTGGGTCTCTGCGGGTTGTGTAAGGATTACATGAATTTGGTAAGGACAGGGAAAAGATACTGCATACAGCATGCTTTCCTCCATACTTGATATTTTTGCTCCATCTGGGTGCAGTTTTACATATTAACAGTTGCAATGATAAATGAAAAATGTGTCTTATATATGTGGATGCTCAGGAAGTTTGGGTTCTTTTTTTGTCTTTTTGAGACATTTTACTTTCCCCTGTGATTGTGCTTCACTAATACCTAAATCTATAACTAGAGTCAGTTGTTGGTTTGAGATTAGTGGTGAAGTTCAAGATCATTGGAAAGTGTGACTATGAGACCAAAATTATAATTTAGAACTAATATTCTGTCACTTTTTTTTTCTTCATGTGCTAAAAAATAAGGATTTGTCAAGGTTTTGAGAGTCATCCCTCAAGATTTTTCCATATTTTTGCTTTAGATTTTTGACAAATTTGAGGTCACTGGAATCTGTCCATCTCAGTAGAAATTATGATTTTATTTCTTCTGTGCTGTGACAAATTTAGAATTTTGCTGTGAAGACCTTCTTTATCTCTACTGTTGAAGTTCTGCTTTAACGGATGTGTTTGTCATATATGGTGACAAACAATATGGTGACAAACAACATGATACGCACTGAGTCTCAATGAATGGCTTTTTTATCAGTCTGACAATTCAATCTCCTTATATAGCCTCCTTCCTTAGTTTACATTACGTAAAGGATCTGACACTTCAATTGTAATTTTAAAGAAATACTAATAGACTGCTCAAACATGAGGAAGGCTAAAAACTAATTCTCTCCTTCCTTGTCACAATTATTCATCTTCCAACAAAATGGTTTGCTTATTTACTGAATTGATTTTCTATTACTTTTTTAATATAAGACCATAGTAATGATTTATGATACTGTTACAGATACTACATCAATTATTTCTTTTAATTGCTTCATCCACCCATCCGCCCATTAGTCCATCTGTTTTCATATATCTTTCTTCAGTTGTTCTCTTTAGTTGATAGACCTCTTTCATACAGAGGTAAGATAGAAAGTGAGCTTCTACTCATACGTCTCCCAACTGGATTGTCATTTCCTGTAGTTTTTAGATTATTTCTAAGAGCTTGAGTCAAGGCCAATGTACTGATGATGGAGTCGTCAGCTTTTTCAGTGCTCTATGGGAGACTCAGTTTAGTCTCTACTGTGGAGAAACACCGCCAGCCGCACATAAACCTAATGAGACAATTGTTAATGAGGTTGGTCATTGGAGGTTGGATCTTCAAAAGTCAGCCTTAAAACCTGCAATTCCTTTTTTCTAAGGTGATCTAAGTGTTATATCTATAGACTGAGACAACCTATAATCCAAAGAACCATACAGAGAGTAAACAGGAGACTAATGATACCTCCAGTGAGCACATAATGTTTACTTTGACTTTTATAAAGAGGTAATTTGCAAGACTGGAGATAATCCCACTATACTTTATAATTTAAATGTCACTCAGAATGTATGCTGACATGCAACTGATTAACAGCAAACTTTGGTGGCAAATTAATTAGTATTTAATCCAGAGGCTCTATTAAGATGTGATGTGATAAAAATATCTTTTTTTTCCAGTAGTCATTCAATTAAAATGCACAAATGATCTCAACCATCTTCTGAGTTTCACATATTTTATTTAAAAGCCTAATAACCATGTCTCACTTACGTGAAAGTTGGCACATACACAAAAAACTCCCAAGACACAGCTTGGATTAATGTGAAGTGCTTATGATAAAAGAGCAATTGTACATTTTTTAAAGAAAAACTAATGCCAATAAATATGGCTTAGATGAGTCTGTTGATTTAAGCATCTTTTGTTTACTGTTTATATTCCTTACTCTTCCCGTATTTTGCTAAGTGCACTGTGTGCAGTTTTCAGACTATCATTTATCTTTCAGCACCTTTGTTTCTTTTCTGAAATCAATGGCTTAAAAGAATGTGACTTGAAAAAAAGATTTTTGTGCTCCTAGATGGAATTATGTGTAAATACTTTATCTTCTTGCAGTGGTTTTCTCTCCTTTCTTCAACATCCTTCCATCTACTTCTTTCTTATTGGAGCCCGTAATGATACTCTTGCAGATAAGAGTTATTCAGCTCTCTGTTAGAACAGTTGTGCCTTTATGGTGAGAGTATTAATGCAGAGTTCTTGTGACAATGGCCACTATTCCACAAGAAAGAGCCCAAAATTCATTTGGGGGAGAAGGGAAGCCATAGGCTGTAGGCAGTAGAGCTGTATCTTATTAAAGTCTATGTGTGCCTTTCTTTTAATTATTCAGAAATTTATTTGTGTATCTCTTGTGTGGGGTTTTTTTGTTGTTTTTTTTTGTTTGTTTGTTTTTAATTCAGTGGAACCCCATGTTACTGTTATGTCTACAATCATCAGATGTATATGTGTTTTCTCACCAGCTAGATTAGAAAAAAATGCATTCTTCCCTTTCCAGTTTTTATCTAGCAGCATCCTTACAGCCAAGGAAGATGAGGCTTTCAAAATCTCAGATTTTCCTGTTTTTCTGTTCAGGTCCTCACTGATATTTTTCAGAAACCTTTGCTCAAACGTCAGGAACAGTGTCCACAATGAACAATGAATAAAACAGCTTACAGATAACTGAAACAAGAAAAAGAATGTTATCATGATAAGTCAACCTAGATCAAAGAAAGAAAAGTGCCACTCATTTAGGCTGTACCCAAATTACAAATCTTTATAAATTATGCCTTGAAACTAAACAATGGTAGTGGGTTTTTAATACCTGCAAAGCTGTAATTTAAATGATGGACAACAGAGTGGTTAGTTGTAATAAGCATGACTCCCTGGCACTGGGAATAGAAATTTCAGTACTGGAACTGAAAAATTGCTCATGAAGATAGTCGCCCATTTTGTGTCACATATTCATAGATGGAGAGGCCTTTCGTGTATCATTGTTTCCCAGAGCACCTGTTTAGACATGAGTAGACAGTATCAAAACGGAATGGGGGAACTTAAATTACAGGATTCTTGTTTTGTAGTCTCAGGCATGTCTGTTCTGTTTCCTGGCATGTTTTATCATTACTTGCCATCATAATCACTGTAGCATAATCACATAATCACCCTTCAGAGATCAGGAGCTGCTCTGAAATTGGATTTATTTATTCATTTTAACTTTTATAAACTGCCTTGTTTCTAACACTATGACATATATCTTTTATCTCTGTAAATCTAATAATGTGCTAAGGCTACACTCTCAGATGGTGTAAATCAAGATGGGTTCACTTAGGACCAAGTCAGCACACAAGGTGAGAATCTGGTCTACAAATTTTCATAAAAGTACTAAGCAGTGGGCCATGGCCTTGATTTGCAATCATGTCTTAAAAATGAAAGAAGTTCCCATAGTTACCTTATTCCAAACTCAGTATCTGCTTGCCATTTAAATAGCAATTGCTGTGTTGCTCTGCTTAATATTTTAGTTTCTCTCTTTGCAGTATTTCTCAGATACTGCAAACTTTCTTCTGAGCCTTTCTGGCTCACTTTCAGCAATGAAAGTCAGCCTACTGTTGCTAAATGTCAGCAGTACAACTACCCACGCTAGGACTCAACACCTCCCCTCCCTCTGTCTGTCTCCTTTTTCCATGTGGCAAATGGTAAGTTTTCAGGAAAAGCACAGCAGGTGCTTGCGCTCTTGTGTGTCAGTGAGCTTCCAGGACCTCCTAATATTGAATGAAGGTGATATTTCCCTAGAATACCCTCTTCACCTTATTTCCAATATAAACTAAGCCAAGGGATTGACTTCATCTGACAAAATATTATTCCTGTCAGGCTTTTAACCTTATTGTTCGACACAACTAAGGCCAAACCTTGCCCTGGAGTCAGTGAGCATTTTCCACTAAAGTGCCTGAGCTCTCTGTGAAGTTTCATTCCCAAATAAGCTGTATGTTTTAGCATATGCATTTAATATGGAATAGTACGTCCTCATTCTTCTTGGGAAAGAATGTCCTCAACCTTTATCTTAAACTCTATCCCCAAAGCTTTTTTTATGTCCTTCTGCTTTTCCTCCCTCTGCTTTCTGCTTGTGTGCAGTCCTTTGAACAGCTTCCAGCTAAAAGTAGAATTGTCAAATGTGAAGTGAATGTCTGCTTTGCCAGAACAAAGCACATCTAGGCTGTGGCTGAAGTGGAGGAAACAACCTCATTGTTGTGGCTTTTGTTCGGTCGTGTCTGATTGTTAAGCTATCACCTCTGCAAGAGGCAGCACCCACCACGATGCTCAGAGGAGCATGGCAGGGCAGCACCCACGGGAGTCCCCACACCCTTCCACGGTAGCTCGGGGCCAGCTTTCCCCTCCTACAGAGGAGGAATGTTGTTATTCAAAGGGAAAAATGGTGAAGCTCCCTGTTGTCACACTGCCCCACTTTGTAGCGTAGCTACAGGAGGGACTAACCTGAGACAGCTTTAAATGAAGATGCTTAGGGTTCAGTACCATAGTAGCTGCAGGACCACTGAGCAAAGCATGGACTGGAAAGCCTGTTTGGGATTTGAATGAGACATGCAGCTAGACTGCTGCTTTTCGTGATGCTTTTTAATAGATGTCAACAGTATCTGAACTTGATAGTAAAAGCTTAACATGGATAGAGCTGAGCCCTAGCTTTGACTGCAGTATTGTTATTCCATCTACAGCTTGATTTTTAAGAAGCAGCTGTTTTGCAACCACTGGATGCGAGTTTAACATCCTTAATGTATCAGGTTACCCTATTGCTTTCTGTAATGTAGCAGTTGCAGCCATAAGGTAATGAAGGATCTGATTATTAAATGTACTAGAAAAATGTAAAGTTGACCTGGATATTCAGGTGAGCAAAGATAGAACTATAAAGTAGTTCCATTTGCTTTGTCTTGGCTGCACTTACGTGCATAATATTTTATGTTGATTATCCCAACAGCATAAATTTGTACTGCAGGAAATCTGCAGGAATACTGGTCGGAAATCTCCTCCTAATTTGATAATTTTTCTTCTTATTGAGATTTATTGCACCGAGCAGATATTCAAAATTTGTCTAATCGTGTAATCTAGAAATTTTCTGTCATGGGGACTTCTCAGGATCATTATTTTTGAGGTCTCATCCTTTGATAGAACAGTGCTGTTTGATTAAACACTTAACAGAGTGATTCCTTTCATGAAACAAAGAAATGCCTTGATCAGGTATTCAGACTTCAAATTTCATCCCTATTACCATGCATGTGAGTATAAAGCATGCCATTTCTTCAAGTAAGGTTATAGTATTCATCATAGCTTGAGTTTATAAAAGGATTTCCATTGAGTTGATCAGATACCTGTCTGACTTTGCTGACAGATTGAGTCAAGTATCTTTTCACTTGCAGATTGATTGGAGTGCAAGATTAATTTAGTGTCTTCCAAATCACTTTGCTACAAATCCTTTTGTTTTACCCTTTCCCCTGAAAAAAACTTGCTGTCTTTTTAATACGATGCTTAATAGAACAGTTAACCTATATTACTTCCTGACAATATTGCTACAAAGCATATATTAAAATGTGATCAAGAGATGTATAGAAGAAAATATACTTTATTGATAGTAGTCAAGATTAGAGGAAAGCCACTGTCCTGTAATCCTGTTTGAGTTTTCACAGTTGTATTATTATTTAAGGGAGCTGACCTTTTTTGTCTTTGGGTAAGAAAGGGGAGCATCTGGCAAAGGGTGTATACAAGTGAGCCCTAAATTTATTCAGATAGTATTACTAGTATAAAACAGAGTTGCGAGAGTGCTACCATGCATTTTCTTTGAGGCTATATCTGATATACTTGAAATAATGAGTTTCTCTTTGACCTGCTGCAGACAGAATCATGGCACTAGAAGGCTGGGTCTTTAACACAAGCAGGAGATGTCTTGTGCGAGGTGTTAACACTGGGAATGGAAATAACTTACAACAAAGTTTGTACCTTCTGACTGGTGATGTGTTGAACTCCAATATTTGGGATAAGTACATGACTGTATTTTTCCACTGGTTTGAATACTGGAAATGTTTAAGATAAAGTTCATTCATTTCAGGAGCTTCAATTACCTGAACTGATACAAGATTCTTTATACCTATTTTTCCTGTAGCACTGGTAAATATTGTCTTCATTATTCATAGTGAGCGAGATTTTTCTGGTTTTGAGTAGTTTGTTCCAGTATCTGAAATTAATGTTTATGCAAGACAAGAAATAAGGACATTTTGTTTGGAATTTTTTTATAGTTTTTGCATGCTATAAATCTCTAATCTGCTTCTATTGTTTCAGTTCTTTAATTGTTTCTGCTAACACTTATATCCTGTACAACCTCTATGAGGAACGTAGCTATTTTAAGAATATACATAAAAGCTGGCAATTACATTGTCTTATCAAGTTTTTGCAGTCTATTAAGTTGTTCAGTGGTACTGGAAATGATTAGACTTGATACTGTAGCAATGAGAGTCTAAAACAGGAACCTGGGCTTTTAAAGCTGTGATATATTGGAACATTCTACCTGTTGAATAGGTTTAAAAAACACTGGCAAGGATAAATACATTCAGGGTGGAATTCAAAATGTGCACAGGTTTTAATAAAAGCAACTGTGCATTAAATACTCCTAGTTGTGGAAGGTGAATGGAAGACTGGGTAGACCTCCCATTTAGTTTGGGAGGCTCCTAGGTAATGGTTCTCTGCAAGTTAACATCTTCAAGATGAGTTAATATACTGTGGCCTGCAGCCACAGTAAAGGAAAGCGCAGTCCTTGGCTGACAAGTAGCAAGTGTGATCCTGATTTCCTTCCTGGACAATGGACTAGCAAGATCCTGTGCCAGGAAAGAGAATGGCTGCACTTCTGTCTCGGAGCAGAAGCAGAGACTTAACTTTAGCAGTCTAGTTTCTCCTTCATTCCTCATCTTTTAGCTGATCTAGAGTGGACTTAGTCCAACTGTTTACCACTAAAGGATTTTGTGGGACCATGCTAACCTGTAAGGAGTGAGTGGAAAATTAGAGAAATTAAAATACTTTTACAAACCTATCAAACTTAAAGTTCTTTTAATCAAAAAATCCCAAGCCAAGCCCTGGAGGGTTTACCATGAAAAGAAATTATTTGGTTTGCAGAAGAGACTCTGACATCAAAATAAGCAGACCTATACAAGCCATGAAAATATGAAGCAAAGAGAACTATTAT
The DNA here is from genome assembly GCF_000690835.1 of Fulmarus glacialis. Classification (NCBI taxonomy): domain Eukaryota; kingdom Metazoa; phylum Chordata; class Aves; order Procellariiformes; family Procellariidae; genus Fulmarus; species Fulmarus glacialis. Next base: position 36,792 of record NW_009190877.1, on the reverse strand, counting down.
GCGTATTATTAGATTAAAAGATGCTGCATTATCCATAGTCTTGGCAGTAGTGGGAGAAAGAACAGCTAGTAGGACTATAGGGACAGATGCATACCTATCAGTTGGCCTTTCAGTTTTATCGGTGCCTGAACGGCTTGGAGCTTTTCATCTGCACAGCTCCTGAGTTTATTATACATCCTTTTTATTTTTCCTCTGTCTCTTTTTAAAAATTAGATGTGTCATTTCTGCCAGATGAATTCTGCTGAACAATGCTGGGATTCTTTACAAAAAGGAAAACATTTCTTCAGGGAGGTAGAATTGTAAGTGTGCAGGATGCTAAGGAGCTCAGGTTAATATGCTGATCCTGACCCACTTAAGTCTTTTGCCTGCAGAGGAAAAACTTTACATTTTGTAATGTTCTGATGGCAAAATAAACTAGTCAAGAACTTAGAGACATATGTTGGACAGCTGCTGCGAGTCAGCCCAGCATGAGGGTGGAGCAGTCTGTGTATATTCTCTGAGTAGCTATTATGTTGCTAGAGTCCAAAAACTATAAAAAAGTTGGATGTTGGTTTTAGCTGGAAGTTTTCTTTGCCTAAATTAGTCTTCCCAGATGCTACAGAATAATTCAGTGAAGATAAATAATGTACAGAAAGAAGAGATGCTTCTAAAAGAACTTTGCAGTAAATTACTTTCAAATGTGTGTGTATAAATATATATATATGAACTTAACTAAACATTTGCAGGCTCTTTCAGAGTTAAGTATTTTTGCATTTTCTTGGAGAAACCTTCAGTATGATTAATTATTGTCAAAGCCTTGATCTGGAGAGATAAATAGATATACAGTTGTGTATTTGTACAACATCTGATTTTGCATAGTTTATAAGAACTTATTTCTGAACATCCCTGTTTGAACTTAGAAAAACTCAGTCTCGCTCTTCCTTTTTAGATAGTCACCAGCTGTGTTATTTTCTTTCATTCATTCAGCTAATTTTTTCCATATTTAAATAGCTTGAGAGATATATTAAGGCTTCATTCTGTTCAAAACTCAAATTAAAATTCTGATTTCTGCAGTGCCTGGCATTTCTGACTAGCGCTTTAGTGATAGCTCTGATCTTTTTACTAAAGAGTTTACATGACAGTTGCAATTTTAGAGGGAAAATAAAAATAAGCAAACAGCCTTTTCCCACTGACATGGCTGTTTGCAATACAATATGATTGTCTTCCTCATGTTTATGACGTAGTTACGCACTTTTCCTTTGTGGGACATTGAATTTTAATCAAAGAAGAAAGAGAAGTAGTTCTCAGGGATTTTCACTACGCTGGATACTATGTTTTTACAAGTGGAATATGATGACTCTAAACAACTGTTTTTCCTATCCAAGCTGGTTGAGAAAATGCAGGTAGACATACCTGTTTTGAATTCTCTTCCTCAAATTTCACTTACTGGTTGCCATCTAGGAACCAGAAAGAAATATGAGGTTTGTAAGTGTGGGAAAGCAGCTGCCTTTGACAGGCAAAAGGTCTAGCCTGGGTCGTTTTCTTTGACTCCAATAAGATTTGACTAAGACACAAAGAGGCTAGTATGCAACATGGAAAAACCTATCTTTGTTCTGAATGTAGTTTAAACTACTAACCCAAGATATTTGCTACAAGGTATTCTGGAGCAGTCATGAAGATTTCATGACCAATGTTGTTACGCCCGTCTCTCCCAGATGTCTGTTAAATCAGGATAGATTCTTTACTCAGTTTAGAGAAAACAAAGTGCTAACACAGAGCACAGGAATAGAAGATTTATTTAAAGCATTTGTCCCTCTTTCGAAGACAAAGCAGTGAATTTAAGTTAAAACTTCCAATGTGGATCATGCTGAAGATAAGCAACATTGAAACCAGCACTGTCAGCCTTCTGCAGACTTGTCCTTGGGCTTGTCTGAAGAGGTAGAAGAGTGGACAAATGGCTCTAAGAGCCTTGACTTGTTTCAGTTTTTCAATTCTATAGATTTTTGCATGAAAGGAACTTACAGATATTATTTGTCAGAAGGTTATTGTTGTTTTTGTGGAACGCATCCCTGGAGGGGGTTACTTATAATGCTGCTACCTCTTTCATCTGTTCAGACCCTTTGCCAACCTTCAGCTCTGTATGCCGAAGTTCATGCCGAGTTGAAGGGCACTCCTTTCACCTTGCTGGAGGGAGCAGGTGACAGGGACTGAGAGAGGATGCCTGGCCTAAGCTGGGTAAGTCGCCTGTATTTCTGTTTGCGCATACAGGATCTGTAGACATCTACTTATCTAAAATGATTTGAAGGAGGCAAGTAGTCTTACACAGAAGCAACCAAACGTCTATGTTATCAAGCCAAGATTTAATCCTTCAAATTAGATTTTGATGTGGGAGAAACCCATGGAAGAACTCGAAGTGGCTAAAATGACAGTATGAATCTTTAAATCTTTTCAATCATCTCATTTTCAGTTTCATACTTACTAGCCACCTGTCTCTGCTAACCTCCACTTTTCCTAGTTCCTTCCTACCTTTTAGCCTGTAGTACCTCCTCTTTTTTTCCATCTGCCAGTTGGTCAGCTCTTGCCCTTCCCCACTCTATGCCCTGTCATTCAGTTCTTTGTGCCTTCATCATTCCCTTTTTCTTTCCTGCAGAAACCCACTGGGAATAGGTATTCATGGCAGCTTGGCCACAGTGATTTGGGAAGGCCTTTTCATAGGTGAAATACAAGTCCATCAACATCCCTGCAAAACATTTTCCAAGTTACTCTGATGAAGCGTGGCTCATGACCAATTTTTATGTAAGCTATGCTACCAGATGCAGTACAGATCCCACAGGATGATGGTTTATCATTGTCCATTGCTATGGTTCCTGATGTTGCCTTGAAAGAATAAATTATGCTGTCAGTTACTAACTGCTCCTCATACTGTTAAGAAAGGATGTTACCCCAGACACAGTTTAGGTTCCTTACCTTCTTTTAAACCTGGATGATTGAGACAGACTGGCTGCCTGTTTGTTCTGTCTAGGTGTTGGCCATGACTGTTCTCCTCAAGCTGTATAATGTGTGAAGGCAGTATGATATATGTTAAAAAATAATAGAAGCTTAAATTTCAGTACATAAAACCCTTCTGAGATGATCTTCTAAGAAGGAGGGAGTAAAGACAGAACAAGAGGATAATGTGTAGCAATATGATGATGAAACAGTATTATAAGCAAGTTAAGAAACTTGTTTCCCATTCTCAATTCTTATGCTTTTTACTATTGAAATTGTCCAAAGAAAAGACATACATACATATATAACATAGCCAATATAATGATTTTATTATATAAAGTGATGCTGTCAGCCAAGTTGATCTGATTGATCACAGGTCTTACAATACAAGCAATGACATTTGTTTTAACTAGTAGAAGCCAGAAGCAAGAGTATCTGTATCACATCCGTGCATTTTATAATTTCATTTGAAGTTTTTATATGTCACTGCTCTTTTTATGATATGCTTTTACTAGTAAGAGAGGGATTAAAGGAGAGAAGAGTAGCTGTTTTGCCTCTGCCTTTTGACTATCATCAGGCTTGATTGGCCCCTGAATCACATGGAATAGACAATTCTTAGTACTGTATGCATTTAAATACCTCAACCTTTTATTCCAAATTCTTCCTAATTGGATTATTATTTTTTGATGAGAAGTGTTATCTGCATAAGCACTCTAGTGACTTGCCCTGGATCACAATGATTGCTGGCAACACAAGACTTGCTCTAACACATCAAAGCTAGTATGAGACTTGGCTTAGCAATAGTAGGAAACAAGTTCTAAGTATTAAAAGTACCAAGCTCTTGCCTATCCAGGAGGCAGCATAACAGCTTGCTTTATTCATAACACCAGAGGAAATTCTCTGGATCTTAAATTGGATATTCATTTAGATTTAGGGGAGGTAGTTAAATTGGGCAAGCTGAAAAAAAATGCACCCTGTTGTTTGTCCCTAAATGGATTTTCTTCTGGAAACTCTTCTTGAGTTATTTTATATTTGGACTTCTGTGCAATATAAGATGAAACATTTGTATGTGGAAAATAGAAAAGAATATCCATTTCTATCCACAATAGAAAAGAATATCCATTTTCCAGGCACCTCTGATAAAAACTGTAATTTAATCTGCAGTTTTGATAGCACCAGAAGGAAAGATTGGAACAAATATGATCATACTATCTCCATTTTCTTACTGTGATCCATCAGTTCATTATGTCAAGGTCAAAGCTAAAAATTTTAAACTCTCTTTATTTTACAAAATGGAAAATGTCAGAAAATATCAGGATTAGGAACAGTGTTGAGAGAGTCAATGCTACAAAGCATCATTTATGAGAGCAGCAGAACATGTAAATGCTGTGAAGTTCTTAGCTTTTAAGAGAGGAACCTGTTCCTCCCCAACAGAGCAATATGCACTTATATTAACACCCTTACTAGGCAAGGTTTTATGGCAGCTTAGTTTGCTACCAACATATAAATCCCTCTGATTTAGATTTGTTTTGACTCCTCCCTTTCTCCACTACATTCCTCCTTTCCTGTGTTAGTAGTTAGAGATCAATTTAAGCAACTTCTGCCCTTTGAACTTACTTTCTCTCAGAACTCAAGACAGTCTAAAAGGCTTTTCCCCAGAATGCAGTGGTACTATAAGTGATAGCCACCCTTTGCCCATGTGTCCTTTTGGCTTGGAGTGCTGCTGCAATGAAAAGAAAAAAGTTATATATTTTGTGGATGGTGTTTGCCTTGCCTTATTGCATGCTTTCAGCTCCTTAATCAAATTAACAAAGTTTTCTATGTATTTTTTTGAAAAGCAATGAACTGAGTTCAGTACAAATCTACAGTGAACAAAAAAGCAAATAGTAGAGTGACTGTTCCTTTCATTCCATTAAGATCTTAAGCACATACTTAATTTTATTTGGACTTACAGTGAGACATTAGCAACATTTTAAATATCTTTCTCAATCAGTTAAATAAGTTAATAAATTGAAAACAAAGAAGACAGAAGCAGCCCAGAATTCAAACAGCAGACCTTGTCCCTTGCCAGTCCCTCTACCACAAAACCTGCAAAACAAACACATAGTAAAGCAGATGTCTGAATTCTGAACAAAATATTTTTAAACATAACTGTCTGGCTGAAAACTAGGAAGGTGGCATTGATCCCAGGAGAATTTTTCTTGTAGTGTTTTTTTTTCCTTTAAAATTTCATCCTGATTTAATCATAATTGATTTGCTGAAACTCAACTATTCATTCAACTTCCTCACAGCCATAAGGTATGACTTTGTCTCCTGATAGTTAATGAGTTGAGCGTTTCTTAGGCTCTGTTTTTCCAAGCTGAGGCTTTTGTTTAGAAAATGTGCCTTCAGAAATACTTGTTAAATTTTTTTAGGCAAGTTAACACTGTTGTGACAGTTGAGTTAAAAACTCTGTTGTCAAAAGCCTCTCTCATAGACTTAGATATTGATCTAGTTCAAATTTCCACTTGGTGATTACAGTGGTCAAATTTGAATCTTACTTTTATGTTCTGAATAACATGAATTCATAACTTCACATCTTTGTGTTGGATGCCTGACCAGCTTCACACACATACTAGCTAACCTAGCCCGTATATTTCTCAAATCGGGTGTTGCACTGTGGGATAGCTGTGGGAAACTCGAGTAATTATAGACTCAAAATGTAATTTAAGATATAATGTCAGGAATGGCACTGGTCGTGTGGGCTTTGTGAGAAGCACATTATGGGAGCTGTGTGCTGCATCCCCAGCTTGGGAATTACCCTTTAGTCTGAATGGAATTTGGTCCATAGCCATTAATACAATATAGGGAAATAAGGATAAAAGGAGAGGCTGCTTTTGCTGACATGAAAGCACCTCCGTCCATATTTCCTTTTTTATATGAACTGCTGCTCCTGCTACTGCTGCCAAGCTCATAACTTCAAAGTCCTTTCTGTCCTTGTAAGCCATAACTCTGTGTCTTGGTCTCCATTTCCTATCTTCCTAGCTGCTCCTTTGCTACTGTTGTTTATTTTGTTATTATATCTGCCTATATCTTTTTGTTTTGCCCCAAACAGATTTTTATTCTGAGAGAGTTTGTAATCTCTCTTTGTAGCTTTATGGCTGCCCTGGTTTTTATGGATTTATTAAGATTTTTTTTAAAAAATAAGATTTTTTTTTTTGCTTCACGAGATACCTTGTTCATTCCCTAAGAGATTCTTCTGCACATATGAAAGATTTTCCAGTTACATGTTAGTGTTTTAATTCTTGTTTGTTCAGCTTGTTATTTTATTTCTTTTCCTTACATTCCCACTTCAATTTACTTCTATCTCTTTAAGAATTCATTCAGAAGGTGGGTTTGTACAAGATATCACAGCTTTAATCCATGGACTCCTGCCTAGGTATTTTCCTATTTCTACTGAAGACACTAATCTTCCTTTACAATAAAACAACTTAATAAGCTGCAGAAAATTGATAAGGCAATTTAATTGCTGGTGCTTATGTATTGTCTTAGTACAGCTAAAATCCCACCAAAGGTGGTATACAAGTGGTACCAGAAGCTCTCAAGTAAAGAACTAAAATAATGGGAGGAGATTAGTAAATACAGTGTTAAAAAAAAAAAAAAAAAAGACATCTTTACAAAGTTTCTTTTATTTATTCAACTTTTATAAATATCACAGAGAGTGATAACTCTTGGTTTTATAAATTGAAGGAATAAAGTGAATGTGCCAACATGAAAAAATATAAACAATTATATTGTCAGTCATTGTTTGAATTATTCATTTGAAATATCTTTTAAGAGTTTTTCATTGCATCTGTAAGGCAAAGAAACATATTTATAACAGTAAAATGTAGTAAATAATTATTGAGGTATGCATCAAAGAACTCTTTTGATTATTTTAGAATAAATATTCCAAACTGCCACTTCTGATTTTATTGTCAAGTGTTGGAATATTTGATGTTTTCTATAAGGTTTCAAACCTGAGGCAAACAAATTTATAAAAAAGACCAACTTTTATCTTTCAAAGGAAGCGTATAGCTGTTGTGACTGACTCAGAAAAATATAAACATAATTAACAAGTTGACAACTAACAAGGTAATCAAAAATGTATTTTAATTAATGGGAACCAATTCCAAAATTTGAAAAATTTGTGTTTGTAACTCCACGTCCTCTACTACTTACCAGATAGGACATTATTTGCAGCCCACACTGATTTACATACAACTTCATATTACCAGATATTTAGGATGTTTCTGAAAAACTGTCCGCTACAAATACACAGATCATATTCTTTCTCCTTGAAAGCACATACTCATTCACCAAAATAATTGTCAAGGTCTCTATAGGGGGGAAAAAAAAAAATGCAGCTTCTGTTGAGGGCCATGGAAATATAGCTTTCACTAGTCAAACTTGGATAAAAGTTAATTAAGGCTAGCTCTATAATCAGCCAATCAAATTACATATCAACAAAACTACTTTTTATAAAAAAAACCTACTAGGGAAGCACTTGGAAAATAAAAGCAGTAAACGAGAAAAATACATAATGAAATATAGAGAGTGCATAGTGGAAAAATCAAATACATAAATTATTGTAATATTAAAAGCTCCATAGTTTTAAAAAACTTTAATACTCACCTAGTAATGGCACCGTAAGAGAAATGTGCAATAGAAATATCCAATCCATTCTAAATTTTCAGAAATAGGAAAAGTTTCAAAAACAAGTTGGGGGGGAGTTTGAGGCATTTTTGGAGAAAGGAGTGAGAGAAGCATTAAACATTGAATGGGAAGTAAAGGTAAGAAAAAATAATAGCTATTTCAAGTTGTCTCTCGGTGCAAAATTAAGTCTTATAATGAAATATTCAGAGCACATTCAATAGCTGTAACTCAGATCAGACATAGTCCCAGGTCTCTCAATCCCTTTGCTGTTAACAATTAACAGGGTCAGGATCAAGAGACCCAATTAATAAAGAATAACTCTCAAAAAGAAAAAAGATTTTTGCCATTGACTTCAGTGGGATGAACATTTACTAACTAGTTCAATATATACCAATGCAGGCATTATAAAATATTTGAAAACCATCATAGAAATATTGTGTAAGTATTAAAATGGGTAAAATAGAAAATGATTCCCAGGTTTTGATTTGTATATTTCATCCTTTCAGTTCAAAGTCATGGCTATTTGCACATTTGTTACTAAAAGAGAACTTGGTATTCTTTTTTAGACTTAGTGAAGTTGGTGAATTGAATTTTTTCACTTTCAGTTATACAGGTTTGGATATAAAAATGCTTCAGAGTATGCTGTTAATCTGGTACAGTCAAAATAATGGGTAATTGGAACTGAATGTCCTTTTTTATCTGGCTGCATCTAGCTATCAAACAAATCTTTCTATTAATTGTTAAATCATAATGACTTCAAAAGACATTTCTCAAGTCAGTGTTGGAAGTCTGATAACCTAATCTCCATTGGGCACTGTGACTGCATTGAACTGCCTTGTCATTAGTCTTGTCAGCTCTGTGCCTACTTTTATTCTTGTAAGTGAATGAAAGACTTTATATTTTTTGAGAAAGTAACCTTTTCAAAAGCAGTTTTACACGTAAGGTTTTAGAAGACACAGTTGTTTTGTAGTAATAATGATTTTTCAGTATTAGTTCCTTAGTTTTAGGAGCTGTTTCCTGGTAATGCTCTAGTAGCGTAAAAATGAGTGGAAGTGTGATGCAACCTGGTTTCTAAACTTTATCGCTTTTGTGAGAGACAGACTAAGGCAAAATACTGAATTATTTGGTCAGGCAAAACACCATCTGAGCAAAGAGGGAGTTTGGTTTGGGAGTTTGATCAAGCAGAGCTTGATCTATTGTGTTAAATGCTGAAAGTGATTGCACACACAGAGGAGAATGCAGGCACGCGTGGAAACCTGTCATGTCTCATCCAAAATTGTAACCGTCTATTTTGGCTTATGTGAGAGACTCCACCCTCACATATCACACTTCTGAGAGCCTCTGAAAAAAATGTGGAGTGCCACTGGTGAGCACTGCGTCTCTGGGTCAGCTGGCTTCCAGCGACTGTGCCGTTGGTGCGGGAGGCCAAGGAAGGGAGGTCGGATTTTGCTGTTTCTGAAACAAGGCAGCTGGAGGAAGAGCGAGCAGCAGCACAGTGGCAAGACCCAGATCTCCATTCAGTAGCTGGTCTGGCTGCACTCACGTGCACAATCAGTGCTGCCGCTCTCAGTTGTTCTGAGGAATCATCTTTTAAAGAGAGCGAGAGCGTGGGCTGTCACGACACTGACAGAAATGTGCACGGAGAAGCCCATGGGCGATTTCTTGGATCCAGCCGATCAGCGCCTAGGCTGGCTCCCATCAGCTTAGCTCAGTTTGAAGGATCATAACATAGCATCATACTGAGCAAACAGTAGGCTGATAGCTCTCACATTATGTATCAGTAGCAAGCATTAACTTCCCATTATTTGCTGATATTTGTTAAGACTTTATGGTAGAAGTACAGACATTTAGAGGCAAAAGTGAGACAGACAGTTCATATGGCTTCAGCTTCAAATGGCTTACAGCTCCAGAACAAAGGAGAGGAAGGCAGTGGTATTTTAAGGTAGGTGACACAGGGGGAGTAGACAGATGTATGAGATAAGTAAGTAGGCACTGTAAGGCACTGAGGGAAAGATCTAATGACAGTATGTTAAAGAGATCATATTTAGATACAATTCAATATATTTGATAATGAGAACAAATACTCCATGAACCTGCTATGATGCAGTATTCTCCAAGATTTGCCTCCCTACATTGCCAAACGGATATAGATAGGCTATGTTTGTTTCATGGGAGACTTTAATCAAATTTTCCAAGACCATTTGCCTTAAAACTTAGCTAGGATTGCCTGAGTTTGTTTGGCTAAAGCCCTTTTAAGACATGTATTATAAAGTGTGTTGATTTTTTTTTTCCCTGAGATATTATTTAAAAAGTAAAAGTTACTCTGTTTTCATACAGTATATTGGAAAACAAAGGGATTCTGTCATTTGGAGAATATCAGCCTCTTATCTACATGAAGTACATTAGAGATCATAGCAAAGTGAACACTTAAAAGATCATCAGCTTGACACTGTCAAGAAAATTATTTTCAATTTTTGCTTGAACTTGTCCCCACAAGGGTCTCTTTCTGTCTGTGCCTCTCTTTTTATTTGTGAAACCTACAGCTGTAGTGCTTCACTTGTGTTGAAAACCATAAAACCGCAACAACAAAGAAAAAAAGCAAATCAAAAACATTGAAAGAGAGTACAAAATAGCTGTTATTCTGTTCCCTGGGCTCTCTGCTTAAGAGCTCTATTCACTTAAAACATTTTCCAGCTTCTGAAACACTTGATTAAAGTCAATTGGGAAAAAGATAAGCTCTTAAAAGTGCTAATTTGTGACTGAGAAAACTTGAATAAGTCTAAATATAAAATTCTCTGTTGCTCTGTATTCATGATTATGGGGCTTGTTTGGAGAACATTTTAACATTTCTTTGCACAGTCTCTGTGCCTACCTCTGCTTTGTGTTGTGTATTTTTTAAGGCGTTCATTAGTACAGTGTTGCAGTTCAGCTATAAGAACCCCAACCTCCTTTCACTCTCTTGAGGTTTTAGAAAATCTCCTTCAGATCAGAAGCAAGGTGTTTCTTTTCCTTTGTCTTTCTCTGGTCATACAAGCCCATATGGAGTCCTTGTTTGACGTCATGTACTAGACTAACAGTTGAACTGATATTCTTGTTTAATTACTGTCCTCTCATTCTTAGGCTGTGGTCATACGGATGAAATTTAGGAATAGAACCAGAACAAGTTGCACTGTGATGGATGTGTGCAAACAAGCAAGCTCTGCGTTGAGAAGGTAAGAAAGGAGGAGGCCAAGCACTAGAAGGTAACTATTTGAGGCTGTGACAGATCTAACTGCACCTCCCAGAAGCATGTTTGCTACCATTGGAGCAGAGTGAAATGATTTTTAGGGAATATACTCAGTGCTCATAGCTTTTTCCAAATTAAGATAGCTTATCTTTCAATTTCTTAACCGCTTCATGTGTCAAACCTAATTTATTTTTCATGCTGAAGGCATCTTTTACATACGCTTTTCTTTCCTACTTTGAAGGTTATTAAATGTCTTCTAATCTAGTAATTCCTAACTCTTTTCTCTTCTCTGTTCTTGCAAGAACAAAATTATCACTGCATATCTTACAGATAACCCTATGCCCTGTCTCTCACACCTCACTTCTCCAGTCAACCCCTTTTTCTTGTGGCATACTTGTGAGAATCTTGGTATTAACAGCAGTTATGTATTTGCCTTAAGAAAAGAATTCACTCCTCCAACTGACAGTTTCTAGTCTGCCTTTGGGCTGCTAATATAGTCATGTTGTATAATACATAGACACTTACATACAGCCTACAAGGTGAATGGCAGCAGGCTTTTGAGCACTTGAAAGTGTTTCCAAAATCTTGAAAATGAATATTTAGTTATTGGGGCCTTAGACCCTATCTTCCGTCCATAAGCATATCATGCATGCATCATATAAAATTAAGAGCTGTTTCTGAAATTATTCCTATGTTATGCTGGTCTTGAAAAGCATTATGTTTTTTTCCTCATGCAATTGTAATCTCAAGTGTCAAATCTGTTGCTTCAGTGTTGGTGATTGCTTCAGTGTTGGTTTCAGAAGTGTCGTAAGACTTCTGACATTTTAATTCTTGGCAAAGCGTTGGTGTGCCACTAATGCAGATGTGTTGACACCAACTGCATGGATTAAAACTCTTCCAGAGTCCCTGGATTTCCTAACAAACTGATGCACACAGTACAAACAGCAACTCTACATTGCTAGGTTAAAGTAAGTAGCTGCTGGACTTCTAGTATTTTATATCTATCTTTATATATAGATATATAAAATAAATGAAATTATGTATGAAATTACATATGAATTCACTCATGAACAAAAGAGCTTAGCTGTATAAAGCACAGGCATCTTCCAAAGATGCTTAAAGGAACTGAAATAGCTGATAAAAGCTGTTAATAAATGAATCTTTCACACCAGTGCCAAATAACAAATACTTACATGATACAGGCACAAATAAAAATACAACTTTGGATGATATTAAATTTGTATTCATAAAAATTAATTCCAAAGGTTATCTGTTTATGATAGGATTTCTGTTTGGTTTTAGTAGTGCGTATTTAGGTTCCTATTCTGCCCTGTTCTGTAATATTTTCATTGATAAAATACAGGACACAGGAAAGAGTCAATTACTCGAGGGTGTTATTGGACAAAGGAGGATGCTGAATGACATCACTTTTAGTAAAAGACACTAATGGGGCAGTATGGAGTATAAAAAAAAGCATTGAAGAGCATTCAGTATTTCAGAGGATTAGGTCCCTCTGGTAATCTGATTAACAGGTTGAAAGCTTTTTCAAAAACATGCAGTTTCTTTAGACTGAGAAATCAGGGTAGCTGACTTGCCTCATTTCTGTTCCCATGATTATACTACACTGTTCAAAGGACTGACCTTTGTAGAAAATCAGCCCGTTAATTTTGTTATGATAGCCAGAAGAGGAGAGTAATTATTTAACACCTTAAAATAACGAGGAAAGCAAGCATCTCAAAATATAAAATAAAATAAAATTTAAAAATCTATATGACCTCCATCCACTAAGAGGTAGCACAGAACCAGGAAACAAAAGCACAGACTAATGGGCTACCACAGCTTAAGGAACACCAAGAAACTGCTCTGGAAGAACAGAAAGGAACAGAAAGACTTCTATAAGCGTGAATACAGGTTGAAAAGCGTAACAGCAACAAAGAAATAGATTAATAATCAGAACAACAGTAATAAGAAGTTACATATATGAAACAATTAGAAATGTTATGTAGTGTAGTTGTAGCCAAATACTTGCATGTTTCTTTTTGTGCTTTTGAAAAGAAAAAGTTAAACTCCATTAACATACTCTGATATTGCGCATTGGATTCTCTTGTCTCTGTAAAGACTCTGAGCATATTGACATGATCATTAATAAAGTAGTGATGTAAAATATGTTACAGATTAAAAGGTCCAATTTGGCAAAGGACCAAGAACACTCAGGTAGAGATTCGTCCCTTCTAACTGCACAGGTTAGGAGCCTGATCATTATCACTCACTATATAATCAATGAAGAGACAGACGTCTCCAGAAGGTAATTCAGGCCTCTTTAGAGTGATTTGTCTTATCACAGATCTGAATCAACATCTAAAGTTTTCTACATCTCTTAACATACTGTATATGGAGTGTAAGGTTACTAAGCTATTAACTTTGAGCTTCAGCTCTGTTTGGGCAAATACAAGGCCTAGGAAAGCCTGATAAATTATAGCACAGGCACATGTGATTTAGTTCAAATGTGTAATCTGTAGATTGCAATGCTGTGTAAGATCACCTCATTAATTCTAGAGATGGACTAAATTCTGAATACCTTGCATTGTATAATAATTTATTTCATGGCAAAAGTAATTGTCCTGTAAATGTCCAGAGTTATTCTTTTATGAAGAAATCCCACCTAAATGCATGTGCTGTAACTTTGTCTAGTTAAAGGCATGTTCTGTAGTGAAAGTGGCTTATTTAGGTAAACACTCTGGATTTGCAGGTTCCTCTGCCAAATGGTACCATTCCAAGTGTTGGTGGATGAGAGGCCTGACAGAGGTTACAACTGAAAGGCGCACCATTGAGATGCAGCTTCTGATGATGTGAAGTGTATTCTGCCAGTCCCACAAAATCACAGTTCGGGGGCAGATTTCCCTCCTTTTGCAAAGTAAAGAGTTGCAACTCTTCTCTGTCCCGCCCGTCTGTTCTGCTTATGGGTAAAGGCAGGTATGAATGGGAAATTGAGCTCAGTGGCAGCATCTGTATGAGTGTTAACGATTCAAATTAGTTGGGGGACTTATGAAAATTTACTAATATCTTTTGTTTGTTTATTTAAAGGTGAATTGAACTTCAAATGACTCGGAAAAAGTAGTACTCAGTTAATACAAGCAGGAAATACGCCATAGATTTTCCTATTTTTACCTGTCACTTAAATGTGTATTGGTGAGTAATACTCTAAGCAACATGAACCCCTGTCATTAGTACTGTTTTTTGCTTTCAGCCCCAGGAAAATATTGTGCATGGTGCAAAATACGATGTTTTAGTATATATTTACAATTCTTATGCTGGCATCTTAGGGGAATTTTTAAGTAATCAAGATCCAGTCAAATGTTTGTTCTTGGATGAGGCACTCAACATGCATGTATGCCTGAGTCTGTCCTATCTGGAGTTTCCTTAAATCTGACAGTTTCCTTTTCCCATACGATTGTCGTGGTTTAACCCGGCAGGCAACCAAACACCACGCAGCTGCTCGCTCACTCCCCCTCCCCCCAGCGGATGGGGAGAGAATCAGAAGGGTAAGAGTGAGAAAAACTCGTGGGTTGAGATAAAGACAGTTTAATAGAACAGGAAAGGGAAAATAATAATGATAATAATAATAATGATAATGATAGAATATACAAAATGAGTGATGCACAATGCAATTGCTCACCACCCATGCTGACCCATAACCAAGTAGTGATCACTACTTCCTGGATCACGCTTACCATTCATATACTGAGCATGACGTCAGGTGGTATGGAATACCCCGTTGGCCAGCTGGACCAGCTGTCCCGGCTATGCTCCCTCCCAGCCTCTTCCAGAGCATGGAAGCTGAATGTCCTTGACTAGCCCTGCTAGCCAGGGCACTTAGCAACAACTGAAAACATCAGTGTGTTATCAACATTCTTCTCATACTAAATCCAAAACACAGCACTAGGAAGAAGTTTAACTCTATCCCAGCTGAAACCAGGACAACGATGCATTGCAATAATAAACTTAAAACCAAGTAGAATAGTGAAGTACAAAACCTCCCTATTGCGTCTTTCCAGTGTGATACAATGCTTCTACTACAAAAAATGCTAGGGAAATGTGGTTTCCTGTTCCTTCTCTTCCAGTATTTTTGGACAACTGTCTTATGTCAGCTGTGTTCAAGAACTGTAAGTATAATATTTACTACCTCTAGTGAATAAAGAGTATGTGGAAAAAGATGAATGTAAAAATGGTAAGGGGATAAGAATGTAGTGTAAGGAAAATTAACTTTTGTCATTCAGACCTAACAGAATTTTGAGAAGGCACCTTCCTTTTCACATTAAAAGAAAAATAAAAAAAATTAGGTGTTTTTAGAAACTGAAATAGCAAAGTGAATGAACTTAGGAAGAACAACTGAGAATGTAAGTGTCACTGATCCTTGTCCCAGATGTACTTTTAAATTTGGGCAAAATTAATGAGACTTAAACAGTTCGATTTTATTAGTTCCCCCTTCATTTTGATAGTCAGATATAATGGATTGTGTCATCTGAACGATGCAATTATGTTTCTCGTGAAAGAGGAGCTAGCCTTGAAAGCAAGTCCAGAGGGTGTCCAACAGGCCACAAGGAGTGAGGCCACGTTCATACACTTGAATGAATATGCCCCCTCTGACACATGTGCAATGAGTAGGGAAGGCAAGTAGAAATAGTCCATGGTTACAGGGGAATTAATTTTCCCCAACCTACCTATGTTTAATCCGAGGAAAATGTATCTCTTTTGCTTTATGCAAAACAAGTTTTTATACTGGAGACTACTATGCCACGAGGATGGTCTTTGACTGATCTTGCTGGCTTTTTCCTATTTAGACCAGTGGAAAGATTGAATGCACTTCCTCAGTATTCAGACATTGACAATCCCTGGTAATTAGCTGTCCCAGAGCTAGATTATTAGTAAGCTATAAAAAAGTCTCTAATTTCCATCAACAAATACAGTTTCCAGTCATTATAGTCTGCAAGAATAGCATCAATTTATTTGAGATTTTCCTCTCCTAAGCATTGGTAAGAAGAGTTATTCCCATATGAATTTAGAAAGATGATTAGAAAGAGACTTTTTCAAGATGGCTTTAAAATGAAGCAACCAGACATAAGAATGTAAATCATGTTCTATGGGAAGAAAAAAAATAGATCGGGCTAAGAATGCAAATCATATTCAAGGGGAAAATTCAGATCAATATTAGAATCTGCCTTGTGTGACTGCAGTAGCGTAAAATTATTTGCTGAGCTGCCTGTAAAAATGACAGTAGAGAGAAGAAAAAGATTTCAAGCAAAAGATGGCCTGCTGATAATTTGGCACAATTAAGCTAAATTGTAACCCAAATTGGGGGTAAAATGTATGAAAACAGATGCAGAATACTTGTGGAAAATGTCAGGTACATTCTTATTTCATTGTTACAGCGAGATGGAATATGAGATGTTTGAGAGGTGGGGAAAATTACTTGACTGGTATTGAATTCCTAGGCAGTGGAAGCCTGATTCTCCAATGTTCAATTAGGAAACAAGTCAGTGACCTCATTTTTCCTCTCTTTGAAGGAGAGATCCCAAACTTTGGTAGAGATATTCTGGGGAAAATTAATTTAGGAAAGGTTTTCATTATGATTCACAACATTACCTGGAATTATATGTTCTTCCCACAAAATTCTTAGAATAATAGGTATTAAACCAAACCAACCAACCAATCAATCATACAAACAAAACCTTAGCTACTTCAGCTTTAGTTTTCTGAACTGAAACAGAGTTGACTGATTTCAGCATTCACAGACTTCTTCTCAGCCTCCAGTTTCTGCAGATCCTAGACAGTTTGCCAGATTTCAGAGGATATTTTTGCTGTGGATGGAGGATCCTACAAGTCTGAGAGCCTTAGCTCCCATTTCCTTGATGATCTTGATGATACGTTTTTTTTTTTAATTCGTTGTCAGACACCAGATCCTGAGAATCCCAGTGCAAGATTTCAGGTTCAAATTCCTTGTTTTAGAGCTGGGCTCTGACCTCCTCTAGCTACCTGCACAACATGATCTCTTTGGACAGGTAGGTCTCCCTCATTCTGGAGTAAAATATGTGATGGTACATCCTGAAGTTGTAAATTTGCTGAAATTAAAATAGTGCTGTGAAACATTTGCTGAATAAGTATTTTATGAGCACCTTGTTGTGAGTTTTTTTGAAACTTTGTGAACAAGTATAACAATAGGAGCTGCTAAGTTTAGGCAGTTTTGATGGTTGTACTGTTTCAAATAGGAGACAAGATTTTCAACATATTTGTATAAAATTTATTAGAAATGCTGTTTAAAATTATCTATGTGAATAGAGTGGAACAAATAATTTGTTTAGTAACCTAGACGAAAAAAGAAGCTTGTTCTTCTTATTAATTATCTATCGAGTGTCCTTGATTTTGGCATTTTAACGTTATGACAGTAGCATATTAATGGAAAAAGATAATCATGACCTGTTGTGTGCAAGCATTCAGTGGTTGCCAGACAATTTTCTTCACTAATGACTAGTGAAAAATCATGGTCACATGACATTATTACACTGGATTAATAAGTGTGCAGATCCTGCTTGTACAAATTAAGGTGCGTGTCTGAATTAAGAAATATGATTTCCAATTTCTCTTTCATGGAAAATATTCAGATTCCATTGTTTAATATATCATGTGACAAAACTAAGTAGTACGAGCTTTGATGGTTTGAACATTGTGTAAAGAGCAGAATGGTTAAAAATGTATTTTGTTGAGCGAAAGGGTGTGTTTTACAATGATTTTCATGCACTATATGTGATGTATGAAGCAGTGAGCCATAGTACAAGGAAAGGGAAATTGAGAACGTCTAGCTCCTCTACAATTCCACACTGCTGCTGAATGATCACCAAGTCTGGGCCTACAAATGTGCTGGAGCAATTATTTAAAACTTCAACTACAGGCTTAGAATTAAAAACATGTCTTTTAAAAGCTGATTTTTGCTTCATAGCACATTGCTGCTCTTTCTCCTTGTTTACTTGGAGACTGATGCATTTGGAAATTTCTAACCATGGCTTGTGAAGGGCATGGTGGGAGAGTGGTAGGGAACACGGAGTCCCCTACCTTTCCTTTCCTTGCCAGACCTTTGCTTTTAGAAGACAGAGAGATGCAAATGAGCATAACTGGAAAAGTGACTTATTCACAGAGAGCTGCATATAACCATAGACTCAGAAATATGATGCATGTGAAAGGTGTGGCCACCTAAGACTAGTCTTCACACCTATCCTTAGAGAATCATAAAGATTACCTCAAATAAACCTTGTTTAATTTCTCTGATTGAAAATAAAGACTGAAACGGACGTTTGAATAAATGAATCTGGGGAGAGCTGATAGGTGATTTTGTTTAAATTCTTTTGATTGCAGCAGAAATCAAATTTATTTTGCTGGAGGGTGACTTACCAAGCAAAGCACATTAAATCACTCTGCTTCCAAGGGAGACCGAAGCAGATACATATCCATGCTGGAGAGGTAAGATGTCTGTTACATGCATATTACACATATTTATGTCTCAGCTGCAAACTGAAAAGTATTAATGAATTTTATATATTTTAAAAGTGTTTCCAGGTATGCCTTTAGCTTTCCAGTTAAGTCTGAGCTTGTACAAACTGCAAATTCCCTCTATGCCTGCTATACTGTTTAATTATTCACCCGTCAAGAAGTTGTGGGAGTTTCACTGCAAGACAGTAGTATAGAGATGGCAAGATGCAACCAAGCAGATCAAAGGATACGTATTCTGTGCTAATGGCACAAACAGTGACTCTCAGGTGTTTACAGCACGAGTCCTGGAAAATGTCTGATCTGGTTTTGTGTAAATTGAGAACATCTTTGTAGGTTCACATTTTATATAAATGTTGTAGGATTTATTGGCTTGTGTTGTGTTATCTTGTTCCATGGCTGTTTAGTCTCCAGCAGACCTTTAACAAGAAAGCTGCCACACCATCTGCATTTTCACGTTGAGGAAAGTTTTACTTTAGATTAGCAGCGCTGATACAGAAAAGATGGGAACCACCTTATTTGGGTCAAATTTGCTTTAGGTCTCTTGCCTTGGACAGTCTGTTGTTTTGACACAAGTCCATGCTCTGACACACACACGTAGCGCAAACACAAACAAGCATTTACTTGTGATGTGAACAGGCTAGGAAATGCTGGGGCTGTACATTCCTGGCTACATCATCTGCTCTACAGCCCAAACGTCCATAATGCAATTACATTACTGCTGATACAGTGAGAGCAAGTTGCTTAAGCTCCTGTCTCTCCTAGAGAGCAGGTTGTGAGGGTGCGTGATGGGAGGTGGGGACAGCTGAGCACTGCAACGTGGATACATGCAGCCTAGCACACCTTGGAGATCATATATAGAGCTTTGCCCTTCTTGCCTGTCATGATGATAACCTTTTGTAAGTGGTATGGGAAGGAAGGAGATGATGGGCAGTAATTTTTGACTAAGGAATAGTAGTGAAAATATTAGTTTAGACAGCTAGGAGGAACTGATACTTTTCAAATCCAGAGAAGGAACCCTGAGCTCTTTTTGCTATGCATTTACTGCAGCAAACACATTTAGTGAAAATAAGAAGATGCACACCTTGAGAGTAAATATGGGAGAAACAAAGTCTTGTTTCAGCTTATTAACAGTTTTGAGCGTTCAAGAGGTTTTAATCCCTAATTAGAAATAACAGCTTCTACAGTTCTCTATCATATTGAACATTCACTTCAGGTAAATGGAAATTTTTTGTTTCTACTTTTGAGAGACATAAGAAGTTTTAGTAAAACAACAGGACATTTGAAAATAACCTCAAAACTTAAAATTCTGAAAACCAAAATTTGTTTCTTTCAGATAGCTGGATTTTTTTTTTTTTTTAAGATGTAATGAGATTAACAGGATTTATAAACCATACCTAGATCACTGAATTATGTGTTTTGTTTTGTTTTTTTTTCTTCTGGAGAAAAAAAGTTTTGTGCAGAAAAGTTCATTGATTTCAGTGTCTTAGCTGCTTCCTTTTGACTACATACAGATGATAGTGATACCTGCATACTCGCACTGCTGATTATACTGTCAGTTGATGATAAAACTGAACCCTTTGTGCCCACTCAAAACTCTTTCTTCGCATGTGCAAATATTAGCATTGTAGCTGGCTCTTAAATAGTTAATATTATTTGTATGATCCGATACCACTATGGTCCATGCTGATTCGCATATTATGAAACAACTTAATGTCCTTTCCCAAAGTTTTAAAATGATGAAGCCATTGAAGATAATCTGGAATTTAGTTTTGCTTTTCTAGACTGCAGCAATGAAAGAAATAATGAAAACATCTCCAATGGTGGTACAAAACATATTAGAAGATCCCAATCAAATTAGTGGTAGAGCGTCTGCAGGCATATAGACACTGCTTTCTGTCTCTGGAAGGAAGACTTAAGTTTTAAAAAAATCTCTGGTGCTTCTGAAATTTGTAATGTTTCCACATTCTTCTCTCAGTCCACAATAAGCTGGGTGTTCTTCCAATGAAGTATTGGGCTACGGTCTATCAGACTTATTTATATTAAGAGGAAACCAGAACCCAGGGTCTTTAAAATCTTTTTGTCTAATTTTCTCTAAGTATTCAGAGGAGTAAGATTAAACTCTGTGAATGCAGGCAAATCCCACAGTATTAGCCTTAGGTTATTTGAAATCAAGGAGTCCCCCTTTCTTTACTAAGAGTACTGTGTAATATATTTATAGATGAGGTGTTACTTTGAAGTCGGGATCTTGTCTTTGATCAAAAGCATACAGCTTCCCTCATGTCTCTCAGAAAGAGACAGTAGTTATATAGCACTGGTGTGGGTTTTTTTTAATGTTTTGGACAGCAAAAATGACATTTACATGAAACAGTAATCCATGGAATGTATGAGATAAGACAATTTCAACTACGAGTTGAGAGAAAGTCGCACAAGCAGACTTTAAATCAAGCAGAAGTAATAGCATGTCATACTCGCTTTGCCTCCCTTACCTGCTGTTAATTAAAGTACTGATAAAGGAGATCTGTCAACATTAATATGATGAAAAGTAAAACATGTGTTAAAAATTTTCTAGATGAAAGTATTGTTAATCAGTATTACAGAAAAAACGTTTTGAGTAAATGGTCTTAATTCAGCATGCTTGTTTAAGAAGTGTAAATATACTACAGTAGAGCTTTTTAATCCACAAAGGGAAAGGGCATAGAGACTGACAACTGACAATGCAGTATTTTTTTTTGGTTCCTAAGGAGGATAGAGAAGGCACAATACAATTACAAGGAAAACCACTTGCGTACTGGCTTGCCTACTGTTTGTAGTTACTCAGGGCACTAACTTTATCAGGACTGTATATTTCGATCAATGATACTATTTTTCTGGTGGTTTTATATTGACTGGCTATGGATTGTTATATGATTTTTTAAATGTAAATATGAATGTGTCTATCCTGGGGGGGGCGAGGGAATCTGGAAGAATAATATGCTGCATACACCCAGCAAGGAAACACCATTGAGGCATCTTTGTAAACATTTCTTTTAATAAAGAGTTTCTGGCTTATTGTACAGCATGTAGTAGACTTGAATGTTGCGGATGGGCCAAGCATTGCAGCTGCTCTTTATGGATGCATAAGTAGTGTTATCTTGGCTGACAGTGGGAATAAGTAGCTCTGTTTTTGTGGCATGTTAATGTAGCACGGACATTTTTTTCAATGATTCTTTAAACCAACCAAAGCTTCTTTACTGAGACCTGTGATGGCAGAGCTATCAAATATATTGCAGCACAAACCACATTGTAACACAAAGATTGCTTATCCAGGCATCGTGTCTCTTTCAATACATGTTGTAATCATGAAGTGTCCATGAAACACTTGCTTTCCTAGAAAAGGGGTATTAGGAAGCTATTTACTCTGTTTGCATCAAGTCTCTTCATGTCACCTAGTAGCTCTAAATCAGCAAAACTAGTGCCGTGTGGCTAGTTAGGTATTTATTGGTAAACCATAATACTAGATAATACTTGTAGCCATCAGGAAACAGTGGTTTTGGACATCTGTGTTACGGCAACTGCGTTCCCCCTTCAAGGAAATCAAGTGCCGCTGTTGGGGAGCTAAACAAGAATGTCAATCTCAGCCCATGTCACAACCAGCTTTATGGTTTGTTTGGCCAAAGCTCGGGTTCCCATATGAGCTTGTGTCCTGTTGAGATTCCAACCTGGAGAGAAAAAGGGACAAAGAATTATGATCCATTCACATTTCTATATGATTTAATTTGTTTTTAACTAGGAGAAAGCAAAAGTGTTTTCTTTTTAATATAACTTTTTATGATTTAGTATTTTTAAAATACTGAAACCAAGATGGTAAAAGTATGATGCCCACGCAATCAAATGACGGTTTGTTGAAAAAGGCAAACTAATATAAAATTCTAGTAGAAAAGTGCAGGCAAATAAGAGAATAAGGTCCAGCTACTTAAATTTCTGGAGAAAAAAGGGCTATAGCCATGCAAAGAGTGCCTGGATCCTGTTCTTCCAGTTACTTCATTGTGCTGGGTAAGATTCCACAAAGTAGATTTCTGTTCGTGAAATTTCTTCAGCAGAACTGGACTATCTTGTTTTCCATAGTAATGAGTGAGCCTTATATGTTATATGAAGCTGCATGACTGGAATTTTCTGCATTACATAATTCTTAGCCTTAAAACAAAATCATACAAAAGAACTTACAGTTAAAGAACTTCAGTAAGGAAAGGACAGGTAACCTTTGTCACTCAAATAGCATTTGTGCAATCTGTAAATCAAACTTCTACATCAACTTTGCATGTTGTGTGTTATCTTTATGGTATGAAGTGATACAATGTGCTCAATATTTTTTTTTATGCTTAAATACAATTACAAACACTTAAAATACTCAATATTTCATGTACCTTTTTAGAAACTTCGTGGGCTTCCATAATGAGTCTGACTTGAGATGGAGCTAGGAAGCACAGCTGTGAAAGAGGATAGTTTTGACTAACCAGAATGGTCAGAGAGGGCATAGAGAGCATAGCCTGATTTGAGATCTAACAGCAATACTTTCTGGGTTTTGTCTGGACATTCTCCCTTGTGCTGACTTATTACTGCTTCCAGCAGCCTTCCTTAGAGTATTACTACCTCAAACTCTCCATCTCCTTCCCAGGAACATCTCCCTCTCTTCCCAGTGATTTCAGTTTTCACTTTTTGAATTCTTTGTCTTTATATCCTTTTAGTCTCTGTTATAATAACCCCATATAAATAATTAAAATTTTTAAAAAGTAAGGTTTTTTCCTCCATTTCTGATTGGCAGCACTAACAAGATACTTCTGTTTTTTATCAATTTACTGTGCTTCACCTGTCCTTTAAATTTTGGAATGACAACTACCTATTGGTCTAGCTCTGTTCTGCACCTACCTTAAGGGAGTACTGATCTTTGTAGTTGGTAATGATACTATTATATTTTTATTTAGTTTCAACAGGAGTTTCATCTCTTGAATTCAAAGAACTGAATAGGAAGAAGCATCATTATTCCCAACTAGAAGTAGAAATAAATAACAAAAAAAAAAATCTTTGTTATTATTTATCTTTTTCTAAATAATCCGAAATAATAAATTGTTCTTCCATCCTACACCATAGCCTTTCCTTGAGGGAAATGGGAAATTAAATGAGAGATCAGTAATGTCAAAAATCAAGATGCAATTAAAAAGCCTGGGGAGTGTAAGGTCTCCCTCTCAGAAATAGAGGGCTTTTGGACCTTCACTTTGCGTTTCATAAGCAGAGCACACAAACTTTTCCTCCAAAGTTGTATTCACCTCTATAACTTTGTCATAAGATTTCACAGCTAAGAGAAATAGCTTTTGATATTTTCCTTTTCCACATCAATCCTCTGTCTTTGTTTTTCTTCAAATGCTGATTTCTTTATGCTTCTGGTGCCCTGAGAAATGTAGAAAAGCAAGATGCAAAAAGAAAACCCTGGAAGTTGGGAATATGTATGGGAATATATACAATGAAAGTACCGTCTTTGCATAATTAATAATGTTATTATCGGAATAGCATAATGCTTTATAACTTTATAACCTTCTTCCAAAATTAATTCTGAATTCTATAAAAATTAAATCAGTATAAATCTGTATGAATTCAGTGGAGTCATATATGCCAAATTTTTTCTTATGTACACCAGTGTAATTCCTCGTGTAATTTATCATGAAACTTATCTTTCAACCTCCTCTTGGTCTCAAAATGAAAATCATCTAAGGTCTGTCTGTCATAACTGCAGAATGGTGTGTGTTTTTAAAAGCCAATCCAAATACTCGCATTTCAAATGTCAATTAACCCATTGTTTGCAATTAACAGTGCAGAGTCCTGCACTGTTTAAAGAATGCACATTCGCAGGACAGCATGGCCTGTGCATGTCTGATGAGGACTGGTTATTTCTGTTCTATTTGTCAGGTTTGAAGTATGATATATAGTCATTTCTAAAATGTGAAAGGTTTTGGAAAAGAGACACAATGCACTTACATGCAATAGGATTAGATTTATTTTGTGTAATTTCTAGCAAGTGCATTGTTACAAGATGCATGCTGGAGAATGCTTGTGACCTACACACACCTTGAAAATTAGTACAAGGCAAATTAGCAGAGAGTCATAGAATTTGCCAAGGGCATTCTTTTTGAAGTGTTTGGAGAATTAATAAAAGGTGTTCAGTGTAGATGCTGTATGTATAACATGTAAAGTCAGTCAGCATTGTTCAGTTACTCTGTCGTGTACTCTGTTCATCTCTATAGACAGTCTTAAAAATTGCTGGGTTTATAAAATAAATAAAGCTCACTTGCTATTTAAATCCATTGCTTTATTTGATTTTTATTTCAGCATCCTGAAGGTTTAAGAACCTCCAGTGTTTTGGTCCTTGGGCATTTCCCTTGCCCGCTTAGGAGTGCCTACAGCCAATACTGACTTGGTTGCAAATGTGAAAGCACCATTTGTATGAATACCACAGATGCTCTTATTTCTGAGGAACGAGAAGCAATTCTATGGCCAATTCTCAGGATGCTGATTTTTAAAACAGATCAAACATGGAAACAGCAGGGGAAAAATATCAGAGATGTCTTTCCTATTTAATATAGGCTCTTGGATGGAGTAACCATCCAGAATTAGATTTCAGAAGCATGATCCCTTTTCTTTGCAGAACGAAACATTATAGACTTATGATACCAGGGGAAAAAGCTGGCTCTCCTAGTGCATGCTCTGTTACATAAACTACTCAGACAGCTGATTAATCTATGGGAGTTAGTAATCATTTGACTCTGGATATTTTGTTCAAATGTTTTTTTTTCAGTGATTCATGAAGCCCTTATCGGAATTCAAAAAGCACTTCATGAATCAACTAGGAGCTTAAAAAAAAAATTAGCAGTAATGAGCTCATTTCCATAGAAATAGGACTAGGCTCACTGGTGGGTCAAACTGTTTTCTGCACTTCCACTTTCCAGTATTTTCCTCAATTCTTCTCCGTCGATTTCATGCACCATTATCTTCCATTTTCTGTATATCTAAACCATGTCACTTGGCTTTTTATTCTCTAACCAGCAACTGCCACTTCAAGGTATTTCAAAATGGTGGTAAAAAATTGTCATCTATATTTCACTCAAGAAAGTTTAAAATTCATTGTCACCTTGAAACTCATTATTCATGCCAGTTTCCTCAATAGATTAGAAAACATAGTTTGAAGTAGTATTGAGCAAAAATTTATAATGCACAAGCCTCTCCATTGCTGCTGGATTAGTAATATGTTTTAATGATATTGCATTTGTATTCTTTCAGTTTTCTTTCATGAGACATTAAAGAAGCAACAGAATGTATCTTTCGTATTCCAGACATACCACAATACTTCAGTGTTTTCCATTCCTTCAGATTCACTGCTAACCAAGATGAAAGCTAAGGTCTTGTGAGCAAAACCTAAGCCATCTGAAAAGAAATGGTATCCCTTTGAGGCTATCAATTTGTTAGAAAGAGGGAATTACTTAGTTTTATACACCACAGCATAAAACTTGTTTTGGCAGGTTCCAGAGAAGTAATGTTGTGGTCACGTTCAACAGGCCAGCATAGAAGGTCACGCACTGGTGCTGGAGATGTTCAGATTGTTTCGTGGGCTCTCATCCAGGAGATGAAGGAACAAGAAAGAACATTTTATGGCTTGAAATCACATACATAGACTTCCTACTGAAGGCTATGCACATTGTTAAGGAAAAAACCTTGTGATCCTGGAAAACAAAGGAGTTTGAATAGGAAAATAATATTACTGAAATCCGTTGTATAGATGAAGTAAAATCTCTTCAGGAACTATGCCACTGGAAAGGTATGCCTTTTTCCTAAGTTGCATCAGGTGAGTCTAGATCCAGATCTGAAGATGAAAGACCAGTTCTGCATGCATTAAAGTTGTATATCTCCGAGGATGAATACTGTTGGGTTACATTGGGTGATTAAGGGTAGAAGTGAACTATATGAAACTTGCATTTGTCTCAGTTCTGGAACAGGTAGGAATTGTATGCCAAAACAAATGGCTTCAAAGAGGAAAACAAAAACTTGTTCTGGAAATAGACTTTCTACCAAAGAAATTCTCATAGAGCAGAGACATGCCATGGAGTAGGAATAGGAGGGTAAAACATACAACGTTCATCTCCTTTTCAGGAGACACAGTATTTTCTAAGTGAATACTACAGGTGGCATAATGTAAGGCAGCAACTGCTTCCCTTCAGGAAAGAGAAAGGGTTTCATAGTCTTTTCTTTTTCTCATTTTTATCATATGTAAGCATACATCAAATGAAAATTTGGTCTACTGTCTCCTGTATCACATTTTCTATGAGAGCACCACTACTGGGACCAATAATATGCATATTTTAACACTAGGCAAAGGTGCAAATGGCTTTAAAAAGCAATTAGACAAAAGCACAGAGCATAAGGTCATTAGTGACTATTAGACAAAATGGACAGGGTAAAGCAATAGGTTTAATCCTCTCTAACTAGTGATTGCTGGAAGCTGCCTTCTCTGGAAACTATGTCAGAGCAGGGTCACGCTGTACGAGCCCCATTTCTTGCACTCTTTCTTGACGTATCTGTGGTGAAATGCTGCTGGAGAAAGGAGGTCAGCTAGACAGTGCTGGGCTCCGCCATAGCAGCAGACCCCCTTCCTTACTGTATCATGAAACGTGGCAGAATTATGATTCCCCGGGAAATCTAGTATTTTTAGAATATTTGATGTATATTAAAGGGCATAATAAAGCTAGCTGCTAGCTTGCATTTCAAGACATAAAATGAAAGCAGGTAAACCTTTGCTGGAAAAGAATAAGAAATCATAGAATCATTAAGGTTGGAAAAGACCTCTAAGATCATCAAGTCCAACCGTTAACCCAACACCACCATGCCCACTAAACCATGTCCCTTCTTTTAGAAAGAACAATCGAGAGCATACAGGATGTAAGCTAATGGGGCAACACCAACAAAATCAAAGCCAAACAATTAGTTTTATTCTTGTTTATTTCTATTTTGCTTCTTGAAGGAAATTCTGTCAGGATGAGAGTAATCACACAGGCTTGCTATAGTTCCTTCAGGCTCCTCCCTACTACACATCATCCTGGGCTTTATAAAAGAAATCGGGAACTCTCCTGTTAAAACTTTGCAGTGACTAGTTTTCTGGTTAATCACCAGCTGATTTTTCTGACACTGATCTGTAATGCCATCCTTCTGTGGAGGAATTATTGAGGATGCCTTACTGAGCACAGATGAAGGAAAGTTTCCTTAGCAACAGGAATAACATGGAACGCTGAAAAGCTCTCTGGTGACTCTCCTTGTTTCTGTACAACAAAAAAGGCTTTTTTCCTACTATTTTTTTTGTACAGTAGAAAGATTCAGACACAAAACCTGACATTTTGTGCCTACTTTCAATTTTTCAAGCAAATGAAGTTAAAAAACTAGTAATCCTTCAGGCATCATTCAAGTAATTCTCTTAGTATGCCCAATTCCTTCATTAATTAATTTGCAAAAGCCTATTAGCATATAGCAAAAAAAAAAAAAAAAAAAAAGCATGATTTAGTCTGACTTTTATCCAGGGAAATGTGTATACTTAATAACTGAGGTAGTACTTTGCACCTCTGTAGCACTTCTCTAGCAATGTTTTACCAACCTGGAGGACTTTTAGGCCAGATTTTAAATGCGTTTAGACATCTACAGATGCAGGTACTTGCCTGGAGAGTTTTCAGAAAGTGATTTCAATAATCCATCAGTTATCTGCTAGCTCCCTTGTGAGAAACAGCAAAGTACTGTTTCCATTAGTGCAGATGAAGATTAGGAAAAAACACAATAAAACTTTGAAAGAGTTAAGAGAGAATCCAACCTTATGATTCCTACCACTGTGCTTTAATGACTAACTAATGTTCCCTGCAAGGCAAGACTGGGTAATTAATGCAATTTAGGAAAAAAAAGAACATTTTGTTCAAAGCCTACACCTGAGTGGTAAGACATCATCTGGCTGTTGTCCTGCAGAGGTAGCTCGCCTTGAAACTGCACTCTGGCTCAGTCCCCTCCATTACCCACAACTTCATCGCTCAGCTCTCCACTATCATGGCAAGGGACAAACATTGAACTACAAGAAGCCTTGTGGGGCAATAAATCTATTTGCTGGCAATAACTAGCAACCACAACATCTTAGCTCCTTTCATAAATGACTCCAGCTCCACCTTTAAAGTATAGTATTTGCAGGGTTTGGTTTCACTTTTCCAGTCGGATATGACTGCCCTCTATAAATAACACTCTTAGCCTTTGATTTGCTAAGACTAAGCATGCCAAAGGTTTTATTTTCTACAATAGCTCCTCCATCATTACGGTATTCCTTGTCTCTGCTTATTTCGGTTTGAATTCATCTTTCCAGAACGTGGGGTTAAAGTGCATTAGAACGCCAGTACAAAAAAAAGTGGTTTTAAGTCCTCAAAAAAGTAACTTTTGCCTCCTTCTTAAATGGGAGTTAGCCAGAAATTTCTACATATGTAGTACCGGAACTATTGGAAAGAAACGCTTGGTATTTGGTCCAGTGAAATGAATAGTTTTCTTTATTCTCTCTGTTGAAAAGGAGTTTTAGTCTCAAAATCTTGTTGGCTAAGTTTTTAACTTATTTCCTGCTTTTTGCTAGCGTAGGCAACATAACAATATATTAAGGGAAGAAAGTCGATTATGAAGACAAAAACAACAGAATGTTAAATAATACTTGCAAAGCAGTATTGCTAGCTGAGGGTGTGAATTCAGATATGCTATTCTGATAGTACTATAATTTCATTGATTCTCTCAACTGGGAAATGACAGTTAAAATTTCCTGCCAAGGCTCAAAATATTTATTAGATAAAATATCTAGTACTGGAATATAACTGGAAATCAGTGGGCATATTGGTTGAGAAATATAAACAAAGAAAAAAATAATTTTTTAGTGTGAAATCTTTATATCACATATTTTTATGCCAGTTTATATTTCCAAAGGACAATGTTTAAAAGCACTTAAAACAAGTGAGTATACCTCATTACATTTTCTTGCAGGGTATACATTTATTTGTACCTTTCACTGTGCAATAATAAAATGGCATAACAGCAACATCATTATGGTCAGAAGAGATTTAATTGTAATGCAAGTTTAATTGCAATGAATGACTTACAACCATATTATTAACAATACAATGCATTTGATATTTTTACGTGTTTGCAGGGTGCAACACTGAAATATATTTGCCAGTAACTGACAAACTAAATTATGGCTCAGAGAATAGAAAAAGCTATTCTATCTCATTGTTAAGTGATGAATGTTGAGATATATAAACCACCGCAATAAAACATTCGAGTGTTTTACATCAAACCTCTCATGACAAGATGACATTTTCCACCTGTTAAAACAAAAACAGAGGATTGCACACCTGCTAAATCTCAGATAAAGAATACAAGCATGACAGCATCATGGTTAGGATTTCACTTTATGGGCCTGGGTTTTTTGTTTAGACATCATGCATGTGTGTGTGTGTGGCAGCATTCCGTAGCTACTGCCTGCTAGTGTGTGATGTGCTGCTGCTGCTCTGATGTGCTGGCCGTTTAAAGGAAGAGACAGACATCCTGGGATAGTGATTTTGAAGATGGATAAATAAGGCCTGGGGATATAATGGAGCTCCATTGACCCGGGAAGTGAAAAAATTGGGAGGAACCTAGCCTGTTCGTAGTTTCTGGATTTTCAGCAAGTCCCTCTTCCTAGAACGCTGCTTTTCAGACATCCTCGGCAAGCGCTGTCTGTGCATGTGCAGTGTTGTGCGATGCAGGGATAGCAATGCACCTCTGCGTGCTAAGGAACGGAACCAGGTGAATTAAAGCTGTCATGCAATGTATCCCAGGGTGCAGTTCATGATGCACAGTAAACTCTCTCAAACATTTCTTTCCAAATTTCTCAGGTGGAAAAATGGGAGTGCTATGCAACCCAAAAACTCCTGGGGAGATCTCCTGAGAAAATGCACCCCTGAGGGGAAGCTGAAATTACAGGAACAGTGCAGGGAGCTTTGGAAATAAAATACAACACAGACAGATTGGTTCTGAAGCAGTTCTGTGGAAAATTCATGGATGAAGTTCCTTGGACAGAGATTTCCTTTTGATATAAGTCAAGAGTTAATCACACATTAAAACCCCGTAAGCTTAGCTGGCTCCATAGCTCATCTATAGCTATCAATGATTCCACAGCATATGCAGTACTTTGCTTAGGCTCAGATTTTCCATCCCTTTTAATCTATTTATTGCATATATCACAATGCTATCGCTAACTTAGGAAAGTCACCACTAGTTTATGATTACCTAATGGCCAAGTTTATTTGCTTCAGATGTGCTGACCCCTAGCTATAGTTATAGGAACTGCTTTTGTCACAGCTTTTGTGAACAAGGTGCTGTCGGGATTTCACTCTTGTCCCTACTGCAACACTACAGCAACAGGGATGGCTCAGGGACGTGTCTTCTCTATAAATGCAGGCTTTTGGACAAAGAGAGAGTCTTTACTGGCTAACCAGCAATGTGCTGTCTATTTTACATACATGTGTTGTTTAGAATGTGCTTTCCTGTAAGTAACCAAATGCATATACACCAGCTTATTGTTAGGTCATTATTTGACTAGTCTGCTGAAGAGAGGAGGATGTGTTAGCTGGAGCATGTCTCTCTGACTAGACACTCGCAATTATTTCACTGAAAGACTACAGGTTAAGGGTAGATGAAGGTATTCGTCAATTTGGATCAAATTTGGCTGATAATTTGGCCAAAATAAAATGCAACCTACCCCAAATTTTGCACTTTCCAAAATACTTTAGTTTTGTTTGCATTTGTAGTAAAAGCAGAGGGATAGAGTGGTGCGATTTGCACACTCCTGTGGACGGTATCTGGGTGGTTTGCTGCATTACTGCTTCACCCCCGAGCTCTGAGCTCCTCTTGAGGAGATTTTTTTCTTGTTATGGCTTGTTGCGACTGGGACATCAGGCGGCAGAGCCTGAGGAGGGGTGCTGGGGTCTGTGGGCATGGCGGGGCCCCCCCAGTCCAGGTGCCAGGCTGCCACGCAACCCCAGCCAGACTTCGCTTTAGTCCACAGCTACCGTGGGTGTGACAGTAATCCCAAACCTATCGCTTTTTATATTAAACATCTTGTTTTGTTCAGCCTGGAATCCCTCTTTTGCATTTGTTTCCCCTTGGCAAGAAAGCCGGGCTCTTACCCCACCCCACCCTCCCTCCTGATTTCCAGTCAGGGTCACATGTGCTACCTGGCAGCTGTGCAAGACTGGGTCCCTCCCAGAGGCCAGGAAGCCTAATTCCTTGCACTTGTGGCGATCCATAGGTGAAGGTCTCTGCAGGAGCCCCCGCCCTTCCTGTCAGGAGAGCTGCAGCCTCACGGTCCTCGTTGCTCTCGGCGGGGCGGTGGCTCCCCCAGCGCAGGCCCCGGGCCGGGCCTCCCCAGAACACACCTGCGGCGCTGAGGCGGCTC
>NW_009190877.1:0-4811 GCF_000690835.1 Fulmarus glacialis | reverse complement strand
AGTAAAAAGTTTCTGCTCTTGCCTCAAGCCGGTGTGGAAACTTGTCAACAGAAGCCTTCCTGTCAGTAATAACTGCGGTCCTAATCAGCTCAGGTGTTAACGTAGGTGAGTCACAGCGATAGCCAGGTCAGGAGGGCGATGCCTGTGAAGTCGTCGTTCCTTGAGGACACCTGAGGGCATGGAGCAGGCCAGGATTTTTCTCTGGTTTATGACGTTTATTGCAGTTCCTTGTGCTGTGCTAGTGAATCAGCGTGGCACCATAGCCCAGAAACTCTCTTTTTTCCTCTCTCCGCTGCTTGATGGCGGTGTGTGCGTATCGGACGGGAGGACAGACCCTGTCATGCTGCTGCCACTCGTGTTGCTTTCTCCATGCTGACCCCTTCTGTCTTTGTGTCACTCTGTGGTAAGTGTTATTTATTAATTATATTGACAGTGGCAGTGAAAATGATTTTTTTTTCCCCCCCAGGTCAGAATATAACATCTATCTTGGTTTATCCTGCATACGAACGTATTCCCATATACCATGCTTTCAAATCTTGTTTAGTGCTTTCAGATCCCATAGCCAGTACAGGCAATTCAGCTACAAGAAGTATATACTCCTGTTAGTGTATTTCCAATAATATTTAACTTATCTTTGCATAACATACACAAATAAAGCTCTTCAAAGAGAGGAAAACAGGTGCAATACAGCAGTTGAATAAAAAACTCCTTCTGTATTTGGCTGCCCCTGAGGAGAATGAAGGGGTTGTTCCCAGAGCTCTGGTGCTTGCCTGAGTCAGCAGAGAACCTGAAACATTTGTTTCCATGAACGTGAGCTGCATTGAAACTGCTGCCTACTAGTGATCAGGGAAATCTGTGGTTTAAAGACCTTGCCTTGGTGAATTTTGCATTAGTTTGGCCTGGAACAGAAGAAGAAATCCACGTAACTGTTACAGAGTAGGATGCCCTGGAAAGCACTTCCTTCCCCCAACTGCAATTCACAAAATTGAAATATTTTAAGTTGTTATTAGAATGTTAAACTAATTAGAGTTAAACTAATCTTTCTTTTGAGCAGTCTCAGTGTATGTGGGTGTTGTGGTTTAACCCCAGCTGGCAACTAAGCACCACCCAGCCACTTGCTCACTCAACTGCCGGTGAGATGGGGGAGTAAAAGTGAGAAAACTCGTGGGTTGAGATAAAGACAGTTTAATAGGGAAAGCAAAACAAAAGCCACGCAAGCAAAGCAAAACAAGGAATTCATTCACTACTTCCCATCGGCAGGCAGGTGTTCAGCCATCTCCAGGAAAGCAGGGCTCCATCACGCCTAACGGTTACTTGAGAAGACAAACGCCATCACTCCAAACATCCCCCCCTTCCTTCTTCTTCCCCCAGCTTTATATGCTGAGCATGACATCATATGGTATGGAATATCCCTTTGGTCAGCTGGGGTCAGCTGTCCCAGCTGTGTCCCCTTCCAGCTTCTTGTGCCCCCCCAGCCTCCTCGCTGGTGGGGTGGAGTGAGGAGCAGAAAAGGCCTTGACTGTGTGTAAGCACTGCTCAGCAGTAACGAAAACATCCCTGTGTTATCAACACTGTTTCAGCACAAATCCAAAACACAGCCTCATACTAGCTACTATGAAGAAAATTAACTCTACCCCAGCCAAAACCAGCACAATGGGTTATACTCCTGGTGTGGGTCTAATGATGAAGTTCTTTGATGGTAGAGTCTGCAGGATTATTTTCCCTCCTACACATCTGTCACTACATATTTTGAGTATAAGGCTGCAATGGAAGGTGTGGCAGGACAGATGCTTCATTTCTTTCCAGTTAAACCAGGAAGCACGTGTGAGTTCTTTGATCCTTGGCTTGGATGGTGTGCAATACACTCCTACTGTGGATTTTAGCTTTTTGGGTTTTTTTTCAGTTTAAAGTATTAGCTTTCCTCTTCTAAAATGCATTTAAATACTTATTCATAGCTACTGTTTTAAAGCTGAAATTAAGTTGTGGTTCCTAGTAGATCAAGATAAATATCAGAAACTAGGTTTTAAGACTTTTTTTTTTTCTTCCTGTTATCTTTCTCTTCCTAGTCACTATAAACGTGCACCTATTTGAAGGTGCTTTAATTTGCCATGCTTCCCTCCTAAGGATGTGAAAGTGCAGCAGATCAAAGTGTAACTTGAAGAAGGCTTTGGCAACAGTGTCCTCCTGTTACAAAGATGCTGCTAAGATCTGCAGCAGGTAGAGACAGGGTTAGTGGTCTGACAGCCTGAGGGAAGGGGAGGCAGCAGAAAGCGCTGCATGAAGCACTCTGTGCTTCTGAGGGGCAAGAAGGCTGACTTGCAGCAACGGTCCCAGCCCATCAGAGAGAGGAATGCAGAGCTTGGGACGACAGTTCTTGCTCTATGAACAGTCTCTGGCTGGTCCCTTGATCTTGGGCTTTGACTTGCTAGCAGAAGAGTCGAGACTATTCAATCAGACTCAAAGTCTCAAAGGTGGAAAGGGGAAGCCTTAGGAATACTTCTGCCTTTTGTAAGAAAATCTAAATGCTAGCTATGAAACATCTTGCTGCTTTTCATCACTAGTTTAAAAAAATGCACTGCTTTTAGAAATGAGTCTCCCATTTTAGATCCAAACTATCTGCAGGTGTAAACTCGCTTATTTCAGTGAAGAAGTGCCAACCTTACTAGTCATCTTCTAGTGTTTACAATTATTTCAAAGCATTACTCTCTAAAAAGCAAGAGCAGCACTATCCTGCTAGTTCCTCTGGCTCGGTAAAGGTTTCAGTCCTATCCCTTTTTAACCTTCCTTTTCTCTAGTGAGTGCAGTGTGGTTTTTATCTTGAGTTGAAAGAGTTTGTGCTGAGTGGAGTTCAGTAAGGCTCATTTTTCTTCAAAGGTTACAAAACAGTTTTTCAATAATATTAATTATTGTTAACAGGTCTCTCAAAGATTCAACTTACATAAGCTATTTTAAAACGTTTGTTATGCTATTAACTGATTATAAGATTGTTTTTAAAGTGAAAACTGCATGGCTTTCTGGTGATTCAGGTTCCCAAAATGAATGAGCACTTTCCTTAGATTTATTGTCATTGTTTCTCAAATACATTTAAAGTAGATAGTGCACGTCATTCTGTAAATTGCTGGTCTGAGCTGTTGTTTATTTTGTTGAACTAAGCTTCTCTTGCATAATTGCATTTGCTAGGTGGAAGCGAGAGCTGTCTTTTTGAAATCACAACTAATAGCGTCTTGGGAGTTTACTCCAACTAAATACTGCCCCAGCTTGTTCATCTCTGTGCATCCAATACATATCAGTCAACCTCATACAGCAGCTTTCAAGGTTAACAGTCTGCATGCCCAAGGATAGATGGCCTACTTATTTATTTAAAAAAAAAAAAAAAAAAATTTACTTGCAGTGAGTGACAATAGTTTCAGTGACACTGGGTCTTCTGGAGAAAAAAGAAAAATTTTAATTGGTAAAAATAGGAGGTAGTTTATACAATGTTAGAAACCTAAAACTACACACAGAAAACTATAACTGAAATAATTTCTTCTAGGTCTTATTAGGATGTAAATGTGATTTAAATTAAATCCACGAAAGTGACCAACAATTATAAAATCCTATTTCTGAAAAATGGAATTTAGGATTTGCACTGTTTCTCTATCAGGCCTTTATGCTATCTCTGTAATAAAAGGTGAAAAGGTGACTTACGCTATTTAAAAAGGAGGTTATTGCAAATTGAAGATAGAGCTATAATTGGGTCTCCTGCTGATGCAAGTGAAGAAAAAACAATTAGTGGAACACTCTAAGAAAAAAGGCTAATCTCAAAAAGTGGTTGGAAAATAGAAAGTTCTTTCCGTTGACATGCTGACGCAGATAATGATAATCAAGGCTCTCCTGCAAAAGTTGCCAGACCAGACAACTGGGCTTGTGTGACTGACTTCCATGGTACAACGCGCTTTTGTTTGCGTAAGTATTTGCTGTACACCTATGTCATTTAGAGGGCTTGGTTTTTTTATTCACTATGTTTGCTAATTAAAAATATTGTAGTTTTGCATTGTGATATATTTTTTCCTTTTTTTCAGTGAGGTATGGAGTTCTTGTATATAAAATCATTGTATACCTACATACAATTGAGATAACTGCTATAATCTTCATTGAGCATCTTCCTAGGCAGTTGGTAGCTGTACACCCAAGCTGATGAGCACAGGATTTATAACCAGAGTATCTCTAGAGATTATTCATATACCCCAAAATTCTGTCTTTTCCGTAGGACAAGACTTTCAAGATGGAGCAGATTTAAGTGCCACTCAGGCTCTATTTACCAGAAAAATAGGAGGGTGATCATAGCTATTATAGGTGTCATCAAGCCAACTTCAGTTATTCACTTTGGATAGTGCTTGAAATTTAGTTCTTGTAGCACCAAGTTCACTGTGATCTCCTGCTAGCTGGTGGTTAGTTAGCCAATAGGTCCTAAATCTGCTACTCCAGCTGTGATGCTGTCAGCATGTGAGATGATATATGTTTAGCTGAGCTGCAGTTGTCTGTTGTGTTGCAGAATAGACAAGAGTATCACAGGCATACTGCAGTTCTTCTGAGAAAAAGCTGCACTCTCCTCACTGGATTTTTACTTAATAATTGGTCTTATATTACTGAGTTTTTGCTAAGCTTTTTTTAAGGCCTGCCTTATCAATATTTTATTCAAAATGTTCTTTTCTGAAGTCTCATATGAGCGGCAAAGGTCAGGTACGATGGCAGTCTTAAAATCCACATTTTTATTTGACCTTTATATGCTTAACAAGTATGTAATTCTCCGTGCCCCCCAC
This sequence comes from Fulmarus glacialis, assembly GCF_000690835.1. NCBI lineage: Eukaryota > Metazoa > Chordata > Aves > Procellariiformes > Procellariidae > Fulmarus > Fulmarus glacialis. The sequence continues at coordinate 9 of NW_009190877.1, read as the reverse complement.
CCCCTCCCC
>NW_009190876.1:21253-48469 GCF_000690835.1 Fulmarus glacialis | reverse complement strand
CTGCTGGTAAATGATGGAGAGTGGCTTGGCAAGCTCCTCCGCCAGCTCCCTCAGTACCCTCGGGTGGATCCCATCCGGCCCCAGAGACTTGTGAGCGTCCAGGTGGCGTAGCAGGTCGTTAACTGCTTCCTCTTGGATTATGGGGGGTTTATCCTGCTCGCCGTCCCTGTCTTCTGGCTCAGGGGGCTGGATGCCCTGAGGATAACTGGTCTGACTATTAAAGACTGAGGCAAAGGCGGCATTAAGTACCTCAGCCTTATCCTCATCCTCGGTGCTAATGTTCCCCTCCGCATCCAAATCTCCAAAGCATGGAGATTCTCCTTGGCTCTTTTTTTGTCATTAATGTATTTGTAAAAACATTTTTTGTTGTCTCTCACCACAGTGGCCAGGTTGAGTTCTAGCTAGGCTTTTGCCTTTCTAATTTTCTCTTTGCACGGCCTAACGAGATCCCTGTACTCTTCTTGAGTTGCCTGCCCCTTCTTCCACAAGTGATAAACTCTCCTTTTTTTCCTGAGTCCCAGCCAGAGCTCCCCGTTCAACCAGGCCGGTCATCTTCCCCTCCCGTTCTTTTTATGGCACATGGGGACAGCCCGCTCCTGCGCCTTTAAGACCTCCTTCTTGAAGAACATCCAGCCTTCCAGGACTCCTTTGCTTTTCAGGACTGTCTCCCAAGGGACTCTCTCAACCAGTGTCCTGAGCAGGCCAAAGTCTGTTTGGGAGCTCCAAAACTGAAAACTGAGCATTTCATAAAGAAAGTAGGTAAAGAAATATTTAACAGCATAAAAGCAGATGCACGGTGTCAGATCTAAGGTCTGCCTGGGTCCAGCCCACTGCTCTATGTCTGACAGCCTCTGAAACTGGCAAGATTGGAAAAATGAGAGCGACAGGCATCCTCCCTCTGGCATTTTCACTCATTATCAGCAGCTGGGGGCTCAAGAGCTTCTTCAGAGCTAGTTTGTGCAGCTTAGTATTTACTAACCCCAGAAGGATCTTTCCTCTGTGAATTCATCTGATCACTTTTGAAGTGGAAGCAGGAAGATAGTAGTTTTGTAAACAGTGAAGTCAGGCCTGAGAGAAACAAGAAAAGCCTGAGTATAAAAAGGATACAATAAACCATAAGTTTCTAAAAAAAGGAGAGTTTTCAGTCTGTTGCTAAGGATGGCAGAAAAAAGCCACTTTAGGGTGGTGGGTTATAACTTTAATAAAAGGGCATGCATAACAAAATCTAATCACTTGAAATGCTTCTTTTTATTCCTGCAGAGACAGGTCTAAGGAATTTTTATTAAAAAAACCTCACTTTTACTATTATTTAATTTCAAGTAAACTTCAGCCCCTGAAGTCCCTCCTCTTTCAGTTTTTCTAGGTATGCAACAGGGGAATGTATACTTGCCACTCATTGGAAAAGCTAGTTGAGTAATACAGGCTGACGAATGTGAACTTCAGTGTCTCCCAGGGCCTTAACAGAGTTTGCACCCATTTATCTGAGAAAAAAAAAAAATTGACTCAGTAGAAATAATACCTCCAAAACCTCCTAATACAGATAACTAACTTAATCAATATAATATAAGGTTCATTAGCTTCAGTGAGGACTTAAATGTCAGATATAACTAGGACAGCAGGGGTGATGAAATTTCATATGAGAGGAAAAAGTTACACAAGAATAATCTAGAAAAATTTCCCCATGTCTTCAATATTAGTATTTTAAATATGAAATCAAGACTGTTGGTGGTGGAGGACACAATTAAAAAAAAAGATAAAAAACCCAGTAAGTTTGGTGAGTGTAAGTTCATTTTAAAACTACAACTTTATCCTTTTCCAGAAGAGACTGAATCTAAGTCTTAGAACCCCAGGATTACAGCAATTACACATTATTTAAGATTAACATTTATGCCAGATAACAGAATACAAAAATCACATATTTGTATGTTATATTAAATGGTCTGTTATAATAGAGGTCTAAATGGTCTAATATATAAAGATCTTGCAATATGGTTTTGCAAGGTCTTTAGTTTTCCCAAGCCTCAAGGCTTGTATTGCTTCACAGTACACCATACCATGTATCTTGTTTCATTACTCAATATCCACATATTTACTGTTATGTTTTCTGTATGTTTACACGATCTCACAGTTAGGGCTGTGTGAACACATTTTCGTTTGGGATTGGACCAAGGGAAAAAAAGTAAAACACTACAAGAATCTAACCTGAAATTTCACTTGAACTAGCACTGAACCTGAAAGGAAAGGCTTTATTGCATAAAGTAACAGAAAGGAGATAGTTTCTTCAGTCTCCTTGTTTAAGCTTTAACCTAAATTTAAAAATAAATGAAAGATTTCAACTTTCCCATTAAACACCAGAGTTCTACAAAAGATCTTGACTACTTGTTTTCAAATCAATTTTGTACAGTGCTTGCAGTAGGAGGCAAAAAGTATATACCTTGCATGAGAAAAATAAGCTCATTTAACATATTTTGAAGAAAAATGTTGAAGTTGCATAAATTTCAATACTGCAGTGTATACATGCTATTAATTTAACGTATGCTTATTTAAATTTAGTTTGATTATATTGAAATGTTTTTCACATAAAAATAACTTCCCTGTTACATCAAGGAGATTACAATAACGCAGTGAGATTGAAAACTCACTTGATTTTGGTGATAAAGAGGAACAAAAACAAAGTAGAATTTGCCATGTATGTAGAGTTACCCTAGTTTTTTGATTCAGTTTCCAGTAATAGTTTTATAGAGTTCTCATTTTATAGAGTTCTCAACAGTATAAATTCTTTCTCTGTCAAAAAAGAAAGCCAATCAATATCAACGTTAGGATAGAAGGTCCTCAGATGTTCACACATTATTTCTATATGAGTTGCTGGAGACGTACAATATTTAAATGAGTTGAATGAGAAATGGAAAGACTTATCTGAGTACCCAGGACACAGATAATGACCGCTGAGATTAACTTTGGCTACAAAGCAACAGACCACTGTGAGTAATACCACCTGTGGATGCTGGATCACGGCACCATTGCTTATTGGATACAGAAGTTGAAAAAAAATGTTATATCTATTGAGCCAGTCTGATTGGTTTGGTATAAAAGATAAGAATAATTATGCAAATGCTAATAACAGAATTATAGCATTGTTGTTCTTCAAAAGGAGTCTGCAACTCCCTGAGTAGCCCCTGTTTAACAATTGCAGTTTTGTGCTCTTTAAAATAGCCGTATCATTGGATTATTATCAGAAAAGCACACGCAGGCAGCTTCCCTATTGCTGCTGATGGTGTAAACACAAGAACTTTTCCTCTGAGAGACAGGACAAAGAGACATACCTTGCATTTTCTCTCAGAATTAATATTCAAGCTGGGAAACCTCCCTCTAGAAGAAATCATGCATTATGGACCATCCACACATGAAGGTAAGAATGCTCACCTCTTCAAGCTCAGCAGCTCGCTTACACAATTATTCTATAGAATTGTTTTTGTATTCTTGTGATTACTAAAAAGTTGTATTGTGTTGCTGTATTGTAAACAAGAAAAGAGAAAAATGAATTTTTGGCATAAGTCCAACATGTTCTCAACTTTCGTGGGCTCCCAAGAAAAGGACACTGGTGTGTGGTGGTTTTTAAATCCAGAAGGGCTGTTCATTCTTCTCTGTCTGCATCTTACGTGCATCTCAGGAGAATATTATGAATCTGTTTTAATTTAAATTGGATTTAAAGCCTTTGAAGAGTGCCAGATTGGTAGCACTTTGGACTGGAACCCCAAGTTTAGAGAACAGGTTACAGTAATCTCAGCATAGATGGCAGACCCTGGGGCAGCCTTTCAATTGATATCCAGAGCTGTGATTCTGTCAGAGGTGATAAGCAAATGAAAGTTCTTTATCTCAATCTTGACTGCACATATGAGAATGTATATTTAGCCTTTTTGCAAAGTGTACCCAAGAAGGAGGAACTGGAAGCCATTTGTGGCGATGTTTCTTTGCGTAAGGTGGACATTACTACAGTGAAAGAAATGAATTATGAATATCATATTGTTTCAAAAGGACTGTTCATCTGATGCTAGTACAGATCCTCTTGAATCTTTCTCTCCCTGTTATTGCATTCCTATTGAGACTACATGGTGTGTGCATTGAACACCTTATATTCACCCACTTCAAATTCAGAAAGTAGATAGACTTGGGAAATACAAACGTATACCTAATTTGAAAGTGGCAAATAGCTTGCGCTGGAAAACAGTAAAATAGTCTACAGTCCATAGCGAAGGTCATCATTACTATCCTGTTTGAAAAGAGCAGTAGGGTTTGAAGAAAGAGAGGCATTCAGGGAGCTCTATGTAACAAACTGTTCACAGCAGAGCTTGTTCCTTAGGTGAGCTATACAGATGGTGGCTGCAATAGCACTAGGAGGTCAGCAAGGTCCAAACTGTTACATGGATATCATAAAATTACACAGAAAACACAGTTAGGCTTTGAACAAGGACTTGAATTTCAGTAATCTCAATCCAATTGTTCATTGTTCTATGTGAGCTGGAAGAATTTCAAGATAAGCACACAAGGTTATAATACCTGATATGTACATTTTCTTGAACTCTGTTATTAAAATCATGCAGATGTTCTTGAACACAACTGGCTTTTCACTAGCTCATCACTCTGTGAGGATGTGCTAGTAATTTAATCTGATGTAACACAAAAGCCTGACTATTTTTAGTGACATTATGCCTAACTCCAAAGATCCAGAGGCTAGCATTAATAGATCAGAGTTCATACAACAGTTCTTTATCCCTGCAATACTCACAAGGATGAAGACTCTACTAGACTCATGTATTGCCAACATATATCCTAGATTTCTACAGTGTGTGGCATGGTTTCTGAGTACAATCCTTCTTTCATTTCAATAAGCTCACATAGTCTGTCATTACGAAATGTAGCACAGCTTGGATTAAATCTCATAGCTTCTCTGTTTTGCAGCAAAAAAAGGGCAAAAGAAAAAAAAGATATTTTTCTGCAACAATACAAACAAGAACTTGAAAATTTAGTGTAGGCTATGTGTGCTGACAACATCCAAATAATCTTCAATTAAAGGTCAAGTTCTGTACAACTCTGTTGACTTCAGAGGAGTTTCACAAGGCAAAACCTGATGCATTGTATCTCCCACAGGCTGAAAATTTTAGGACACTGGATAAAAAACAACTATAGCATTGCTTGGCAACAAAAAATTATCTGGAGAGAATCACTAAGGTTATTGCAGGTCACGTAAGTCATTAACAATAGCTGAGCAGTGAAGTTCCATTTTCAGTTTAAATAGTTTTCTAGCACCTTGCTACTTAAATTTACTCAGTTTCAATGCAGATTAGGTTATTCTAAGACATTTAAAAAATTTATTCTATATGTCCCTCTATACTGTGTCCCTCTATATTACATTGTGTAAGCTCTTGTATTAAAAAGAGTATCTACAATTATGGATGCATACTTTCTAATAACTACAAGCAGAAGGTTGATTATAGGCTGATTTGCTGGTAGTTAACAATGTTTGCATCCTTTTTGGTGTTAGATTTAGAGGTAGATGGAAACAGTCTTCCCCTCCCACACAACAGTTGAAATTTAAGTTTTTCCCTTTTGTGCTGGGATAAATCCTAGGCATTTCAAAACAGTGTTGTCCTGGTTTCGGCTGGGATAGGGTTAAATTTCTTCCTAGTGCTGTGTTTTGGATTTAGTATGAGGAAAATGTTGATAACACACAGATGTTTTCAGTTGTCGCTAAGTACCCTGCTAGTCCAAGGACTGCTCCCATATCTACTGACTGAGCTAGGTACACAAGATGGGAGGGAACATAATCAGGACAGCCAGCTCAGCTGGCTAATGGGGTATTCCATACCATGTGACGTCATGCTCAGTATATGAATGGTAGGCGTGATCCAGGAAGTACCGATCGCTACTTGATTATCGGTCAGCGCGGGTGGTGAGCAATTGCATTGTGCGTCACTCATTTTGTGTATTCTATCATTATCATTATTATTCTCCCTTTTCTGTTTTATTAAACTGTCTTTATCTCAACCCATGAGTTTTTCTCACTCTCACCTTTCCGATTCTCTCCCCGTCCCACCAGGGAGGGGGAGTGAGTGAGCGGGGGAGCGAGCGAGCGGCTGCCTGCCAGGTTAAACCACGACAAGTGTGCATGTGTCTGTGTCAGAGAGAGAGAGAGGGAGCGAGGAAACCTGTGTGTGACCCATCTATGCCAAAGAGCAAACAGATTGAGAGTTTATATACTTACCGAGGTATAAAATATACAGGGTCAGATCCTTTGTCTGACTCTAGCACTAAGCAACAGCTGTTTTCGGGTGAGCATTTCTTCTTGTTGCCTACTGGAGCTGTTCCTCTTTGGATAAGGAAGTATGTATCCACTGGGCCAGGAAGACATCAGCTGCTCAGCACAGGGGTTAGGAAACTCTTATGGGACATAGCAGCTCTTGGTCCAAAGACTATCTGCTTATCTGAGCAGGTAGTTTTGAAAAAGGAGTGCAAGAGGAGCAAGAGTTGACTAGGACAAATAGCTGTTGCCTTAGCTGCTTTCAAAACTTTTGCTATTTTTCTTTTTAACTAGGCTCTTGAATCTTCACACCACTACAGTTTAATCTATCCTGGACCTTTTCTTGGTGTTCATCCTAGCATTGCTCCTTTTACCTTCAAACTGCCACAGAATACTCAGGAGCATGTGACAATCATCTAGACATCAGCTCTCAGGCAGTATGGCAGGTACTAAACCAGCAACTTTAAGGGTAGAGTTTGCAAGGGAACTGATAAGTGGTATTGTCTCCAGTGTAGTGGTTTGTGGACTGATGTGAGCCTTTCATAATCAGAAGGAAGTTTTCCTTTGAGTTCATTTGTGTCAGGTGGGATCAAAAACTTTCTCTCTGCAAAGGAAGTGCAGACCAAAAGTTCTCACTCCAGATCCTGCCCCTCTCCAACACTCGGTTTCAGAGCCTCAAGAGCTCTCCTGCTATGAATCTGCAAATAGCTGTGGGTAAAAGTATACTTAATTTTTTAATCAACTTTTATGTAAAAAAATATTTAAAGTAGTGGAAAAGGAGCCTAAGGTAAGCTGTCAGTCACTTCTCTCATTCCTCAGAAATATTTGCCATCAGCTGAAAATTCTTCATGACTTTCATGAAAAAGACTGAATTTCGTCTCTACCCAATGAATGCTGCACACCCCAGAAAGAAATTCAATTAAAAAAAAGTTCTGTGAGTTTTTTAGGATAAGAGTATCTGCAAGCCCCAAAACCTACTACTTCTATTGATTATACATGGAAGATGCTCAAATACTCAGTAATGCACAGTAATGTAAAACTCCAACAAAGACCTTAATACAGACAGCAACTCTGACTTATATACAATGTGGGAAGTAATTGTAGTTCCTAGAGGATGGATTTATTATTATCATTAAAGGAAAAGAAGTTATTAAATGTAACATATTTATTCTTTTCAGTGTGGGTTTGTTTTTTTTTTTCAAGGAGAACTTCAAGAATTTCATCAAGAATATGGTCCTCGTCTTCAATTCCCTATCAAAGGCTTGGCATTTTTATTTTATCTGATCAAGAATTTGAATTACACAGAAATTTCACAGTAGAAGCCTGATTCACCCTCTTTGTTTTCTCATTTAGCTAAACTAAACCAAATATTTTTTTTTCTAAACAGCTATCACAAAATAATAAATTATAATTTTGCAGCTGTTCAACCTAACCAATTTTTATGCAAGTGCAGTAATGGATCACAAGGTTAGCTGTGAATTGTGATCCCTTGTGCAGTTTCTTAAATGAGGGGCAATGCCAACTCAGCTTTGCTTAGCTCATTTAGTCTGCATCTCAACTTGTAAATTAATCATTGCTGGCAACATCAATTTGGTTGTAATTAATCATACAGGGAGGAGCAAAGAAATTGCACTGAAGTGAGTCATATTAACAACGTTATCTGATTGCTCTCAGTGTAATTTACTAGGATCCTGATGTGTGCGTACAAGGCTTCTGACTGGTACTTTGGCACAGAAGGAAATTTGTAAATTGCTGTGTACGATAGGTAGAATAATGGGTAGCCCAACTAGCCATATATGTAGATTTCTAATGAGCCTTACTTTGATGCATTACTTCTGTGCCCATAATTGCGCAGGCTCTCGGCCCTTTAGCTCTCAAATTGCCAATGAAGGAAAAGGACCTCTAGTGCCCCTCTGTCACATAATAAATAACAACGGAGTCCATTTCCAGGCAAGCCAAGGAGAATTCCACCCTGGTGAAATGCTCCTACAGTCAAAGATAAAGTATGGAGGAAAAGACTGTATTGAATTTAAAGCAAAAGTTAGCTGGAGAAAATAAAAATGGAAAACAGCTAGCTAAACAGGTTTTCAGTATTGATAAGGACCTTTTTTTCCCCCAAAAAAGCACACTAAAAGATTAGATGTTGATGGTTTTAGGAGGCAATAGAAAATTTAGTTCTACTATTTCAAAGGAATTCCTCTGTTAATGAGATGCTTGAGATCTTGAAGCACTTGAAGTTTCTTTACACTTCCAGTTAACCTCAAAACAAGTTAATGATAGATATAATTTTACTTCTAAAACAATTAAACTATGGCATAATTTCCATCCGAGATGCATATCTCCATCCAGAGAGAAAACAGGAAAATGGTATGGCAGATAATCTTAAACAATAAAACAAAAACCTGAAAGCCAAGGTCTAGAAGTAAAACGTCTGTTTTGCACGTTTACGTACATCTAATGCAACTGTATGTACATCCAAGTTGGATAGTATTTACAGGCACATGCAGTTTAAACTTGAAAATCGAGGCAGTATTTTACCAGAGGGTGTCAAGGTTTCATAGACACATACATGACTGTACATATATCAATCACTGCCAGGAACAAACATGCAAAGGAAGACTGTTATTTCACACAGCATTGTACATTAAAGCTCTGAATATATTAAAATCTGTTATCCTACTTTAATTATCCCAGTGTTCAAAAGATACAGTTTCCTTTAAACCAGCTTTCTTGTGGCAGAGCTTCAATGTTAGCAAATGAGAAAGGTCAGAGATAAGGTAGATTGGTTTCATGTCTGAGTGCAGCCCAACTTTTCCAGGAAACCGGATGACCTACATAAACCTCGCATCTAATAGTAAACGTTTTTCAACTAAGGCAATAATTATAGGAGGCCAATTAGACAGTTACAGGAGGCTGTGCAGCAGGCCACTGGAAGAAACAATTTCATTTCTTTTGTTTTAACTGGAACAGCAGCAGTAAAACAGGTTTCTCCTATCCTGGGAGCACTGAACTGACTGAAAAAGGGAAAATTCAGGTAATAGGGAGAATAAGACAAATGTCCACTGACACCCTACATTTTAATTATTCCCCCTGCAACCTAGAAACCTGGGCAGCGGTGCCATCCTCCCAACACCTCTGCTCTCCTGCTGAGAAGACGGAGAGGAGTGGAGTGGTGGGACCAGAGTGATCTCCTGCCAGCCCAGGAGCCTGTCCCCTGCAGCGTGTGCCTGGGCAATGAGAGAGCAGGAGGCAAGCTCACGGTGACAGAAATGCTCCACCAGCCTCCAGCATTCTATGGCTCATGGACGTCCCAAGCTAGCAGTTATGTTGTTATAAACTAGAGGTATTTAACTTACAGGTGGTCCTGCAGAAACAGAGCTGACGCATAATTTATATAGCTTTTCTTTCTAAATCTCTGAAAAATAATTACCCATAATTGATGCTTAATGCTAACTGAGTTCACTGCAAGCTGTCTAATGAAGTTCAAGGCTAGCAAACATCTCCTGTGCTCGTTGAGAGGATTATTACCTTCATATTATGCAAAGGCGCTCTGGTTTGAACCCATAAGACTAGTAGAAGTTAATCTCCCTGGTCTGGTTGTCAAAAAGTAAAATAGGGGTAATATTGCTTGCAACTTACCTGCACACCTGAAATTGCAGGGGAAGACAGTTTTTACCCCACTTGCAAGGCCTGGAGCAATGGATCAGCAGTCTTGTTATGTATAGCTTCTAAATTAGGCAGCAAAAAACATAAAACAGTAGGAATAAAGAACAAATACAGGACACTCCAAGAACAGCAAAATACTGCCACAAGAATACCAAATTGCTTTTCTTCAGAAGGGGAAGACATGGTGCTAATTGTAGGTAAATCACTGGACACCAATCTCAGCTTATATTACACACTGGAGTAGCAACCACAAAAACGGCAGATATCTTAGTAGGTAAACTTTTAAATCTGAATTGTGAGGTCAGCATTTCTGCACACTGTAAATAAGTGTGTACTGGCATGTTGCATTCACTGTCCATACTCTAAAAATGATGTTTAAAAGTTAGAAAGAACTTGAAAATAAGTATAATTGAAGTCTGATAACTGGAAAACAGGTCTTATCTTGAGACACTTAACTAGCTTAACCTATTTGTTTGTCCAGAAGAAGCAGTAATAATGAGTTTATTATTGTGTATGCTCATGTAAAGGGCAGAAGTTACAAGGTTTAAGGAGCAGGGGGCCGCAGTTGTGATCTGTGTGGGAGGACAGATGAAAACCATTGCAGCTGGCTCTGAAACCTATTTAAGCAACAGTGGAAAATAATAAAAAACATTAAAACTGCATGCCAAAGTATATGCAATCAGAGCAGCACGTGATGCCCTGCTCAGACATATTGCAGAGAAGCACTGGCAGCCGGTGGCAGCAGGAGACGTGCTGTTGGGGTGGCTGTCATGCCAGAAGGGGGTAGGTACATCCCTGAAGGGCCTGCAGCCCTCAGGTGACATGCACTGGAGCAGGGACAACAGGGAACAGGGCCACAGACATGGTTACCTCTGGAGTGGCAGAAAACCATGAAGCATCAGCCAGCAGAAAGAAGCAATCGGGAGCAGAACAAGGGAAAGCCGTTGGGCAGAGCATCTCAGCCTCCCATACCACCCCCACCTCGTCGAGTAAACTCTGATGGACTAAGAACAACTTGCAGAAAACATAGGAAAAAATTGAGTCTGCGGAGAGGGAAGGATAGATGTTTATCTGAGTGCTTGTATAATTGCTTGTGTTTTTTTTTTTCCCTCTCAACATTCAAATCAATGATCAGAAGTTTATGTTTACTGACAATGAGTCAAACACATTTCCCCAACTCAAGACTGTTTTGTTTGTGACATTATATCAAAAAGGAAAAGTGGTATTTGATTATAAATGGCTCTATAACAGAAGAAGGCATAATGAAATCCAATGGCTGGAATATGTATGCTAGTCAAATTCAGGTTGGGAAAGGTAGAGCAGCACAGACTGTAATTAATCAGGACAATAAGCAGAAACATGCTAGTCTGCTGCTGTGCAAAATCTTGAAACCAAGATCAGAGAGAAGGAAATCACAGGTGTGATTCAAAGAGCCCCATGTCTCTAGTCTTTGTAATACAGGACATATCTGCCTGGATCATGATAATGGTCCCTTGCAGGCTTTTAAATCCTAAAGTATCAGTCACTATTCCTGAGAGTAGAAATGGTGTACAATAGCAATAAGCAATAGGTAGGCAGTATACAGCACAGTGTCTTGACAGAAAAAGCTTAAGAAATAGCTGTTTCCCATTCTCCTGCTTTTTGTACTTGTGCCCATGCTGTAATTCTTTACCTAGAAAACATTTTGCTGATACAGCCATTTGTGGAGCCAGACCGCAAACTAGAGAATTTAGGCAATCTGTGTAAAAAATAAAACTCAAAAAAAAACCAACCCCAAAATCAGTGTATGGATAAGTATTCCCCATAGAGTTCTTCCAAACTTTCATACATGCTTGAACCCAGAACAAAGACTTGTCAAAGAGAACATCACAATCTCTGATCATTTTTTATGACCATGTTGTAATAAGCTTGTATTAACCTTTAAATAAAGTTTTTGCAAGTGTCAAAGCAGCTTAGGAACCAAAACACAATTTTCAAAAGAGAGTTTCAGCAAGGTGCAGCATGTTCCATAGCACTAAGATGAGCAGATGTAAGACATTTAAGTACTTTCAGGTATTTTCATAGAAAGTGTCTTTCAAAAGCAAGAAGGAAGCCTTGAACAATTCTGATTCTTAGAAATTAGTACCTTTAATTTTTTTGAGGGAATTATTATGAAGTTTTGCAACCACACAAGACCAAGTTTTGCTTGTTGCCTGCAGTAATCCTGGCTTGAAACCCCACCTAATTTTCAATTGGTGTTCTGTAAGTTGCTTAGACACTTATAGAAGAACATGAAGATTTTAACAAACTGGCTTTGGTTAGCGTGTCATTTCACTTGAGAAACATGAGTGTGATTTAAGTCAACTAAAGACAGATGCTAGAGTTAGATGAAATCACAGCAAAACTATGTTTGCAATTGCATTAAAATTACAGGCCAACGAGTACAAAAAATATTTTACTTAAGTGAGTGCCTATGTGTAGAACTATGCCTCAAAAAAAATCACAGCTATCCAGGGTTATGCTTATCAGTTCCACATAGAAGATGTTTTTACACAACTCAGTATGCTAGAAATTATATTCGTAACATTTGTGAATTTCCTACGTTCTAAGTACATAGCTAGCATGAGCTTGTTTGAAGTTTATTATTTCTTATGATTTTAGATTGTGAATACTCTGCCTGTCTGTAGAGTTTATAGTCTTGAAAAACAAAAATATAAAGCTATCAATGCTCAGCTTTTACCAAGCATCTCAAAATCAAGCATTGCTAACGCTATGCAGCCCTGGACACTTCAAGACACCAGCTGTTCCACAAAAGCTGGAATGTGATGGCATCATTATAGGCATCATATGTTCTCTAGGAGGAGCTTTGTAACCACATAAACTGATAAGGTGTATTGCTGTGCTTTAAATTCCTTTCCAGATCATCATTGCCACATATCTAAAAAAGATTTCCTAAGAAAAAAAAATCTCAAATCAGTGCCAGTTCGATAGGACCTATGATTTCTTAAAAGTGTATAAGCTTAATAAAAAACAGTTCTGCTAATAGAACATTAAGGTCAAAGTGCAATAACAATATAAAAGAGGTAGGACCCACACTAAGAAAAGACTCTCACAATTTTCAAACAGAATTTGCTTGAACTCAAGTCAAATTCTGTTTTCTGAAATCAGCAAGAAATTTTAAGAGAATATATGCAATGAAAAATATTGCAACTAAACTATGTATTCTGTGCTACAAATGAAGGGATAGCTAAGTTTATAGGAAGAATTACAACATAGAAAAAAAAATCCTGAAGACAGAACATTAAATTGCAAGGTGAATTCTTATGCTTGTGATGTGTTGGAATCTGTCAGGGAATGCAACATGAGGCAGAAACTTGCTGTCTGATATATTGCTACATTGATACTATCCGATATATTAATTTTGTTGCTTCTGCTGGCTGTCCATGGGGCTGGAAACCTTTATGCTTTTGATGCATTCACAGGGAGAGAAACATGATGGGTGAGTTTGTTTCCTCTGATGCTTTTGAGATTGGCTATAACAAGGGATAGTGTGTGATGGGGCTCCTACTAACATTGGAATTTCTCAGTTGCCAGTTTGACGTGTTTTTCCCTGTGTTCAGGGCTGGAGTAATTGCCAGGTTTGAATTCAGAAGTTTTCTCTCCAGTCTTGATTTTTTTGTGGGTGGTAGTTATATGGTTTGTGACCACAGGTGTGTCACAGCACATCAAAGGTTTCTGTGGATCTTTCAGCAGTTATTGCCAGACTTATTTTATGGGTGTCGGCGACTACAAGATACTGAACTCCATGGCTGAGATGGTATCTGTGGCATCAGCCTTATGCTCTGACAGATCCACACGAAAGAGCATGTTGCCATTTGCTGTTTGATGTTCTGTAAACTGAAGGCACAAACTTGCAGCCACAGCCGTAAGTATGTGGCTGCATATGTATATACATCCATCATACAGAAAACACACAACTCTATTTCTGAAGGCTAAGGGAAAATATACTGGTTTACTTCCAATATTTGGAGAAAAAAAGAATTAAGGGATCACATTATTCTAAATAACTAGATGTAATTCTCAAGCATACAAAACTAGAACAAAGGAGCAAGCTGTGCACAGGACATTGAGATATTAATATTGCAACCCTTTTTGATTTTTTTTTTTAAATTTTTAAGGAAAGTGGGTGGAGAATTAATATTATAAATATTCCCCAAATCCCAGATGTGACTGATGTGTACTTCCCTGTTAAAGAAGAGTTAGGATTTGTTAGAACACTATTAGGGATATGGGGGCATTAGTTCATGGGTACACGCTACATGTTTGTTGGATGAATGCAGCACGCTAGAGCAGTTCCAGTGCTCCTTCAGTGACGGAGCTGGGGGAGAAACAGTTAAAGTGGCCCTCTTGGCAATTTTAATTTTTGAGACAAATATTAAAATTGAAATAGTGCAACTATAAATTATAAATTCCAATCTCTATTGAACAAATGGGGAGAGTATCATGTTCTGGAGGGTAAAGGAAGTCCTACACTCATAAATCATGTACTGAATGTTTTGCTTTTAAGCTAGCGAAATAGCCAAAACGTGATACTACACACATGCCCATTACATCACAGGAAGTTAATTGTTCTAAAAATACACCTTTTTGTAAACCTACCCAAATGGTGGTGATGTAGTATCACACTTGCAGTTTTAAAACAAAGGAAGTGAGAGGCATGCAAGTCAACTGGTTATCCTGAGGTGAAGAAAGGACAATTACGGCAGCTGAAAGTTATATGAGAAGCAGCTCCCTTAACTGCATCTGAGCAGTAAGGATGAAGGCTCCTTTAAAGAGGCATGAAATGGATTTTTTCCTTTGTAAGCCTAATTTGGCCTGTCCTTCTCTTATGGATTGAAAGACATTTTTATTTTGATTTTCACCCACTTCTGAAGAAAAATTAGTCAGGCTTTCTACAAGACCGTGTTTCTAAAGACCAGATGGTATTGATCTGAACATAAGGTAGATGGCAGAATTAGGGTAGAAAGAATATCACAGGGGGGAAAAAAACCAACAAATAATCCTTTATGAATTGCATAGCCTCTTATTATTGCTGATATTTTTTACACTTGAAAATCAGTATTTTTCAGCCTAGCTGCAAACACTGCGCAAAGTGAAACCTTCTCATGTTATGTATTTTTCTCTTGCATACAACAAACTAATGATACTTGGTTTTCATAATGATTTAGTGTTATCTTAAGAAGCAGCTATTACTTGTACTGCTAAACCTTGCCACATATCTCTGAAATTCTCTCTCTAAATTTAATATGAACATAAGAAGTACAGCAGGCAGGAGATTCAAAGGGCTATTTAGGTTATTTGTCATTGCCGAGAATGTTTTGAGGATGGCAGCCTTTTTCATACACTTAATTAAACATATGTGAATGTTGGCACTTTTTAAAAGGAATTGTATGAACTAAGGTAAGCATCTTAGATCATTTAAAGACCCTAAATAATGTATCAGATCTTATTCACATACTCTACTCCTCATTAAAAATAGTGCCTGGATTTGAAAGTAACAGTTAAAATGAACAAGATTGCTCCTAGAGTAAGACCTCTCTCAACAGAAAGAATTAGTCCATTGCAAATGGGTTTCTAATATTTCATCTTTGAAAATTCCTAGTATTTTATGAGCTGCTTATCATTCCAGAAGAGGTTAAGATACTTGATAGAAAATATAAAGTAACATTCATAACAGGTACATGTAGTTCTAGGTGAGCTTATCCAGCCTAATTTTCTGAATACCATAAATTTTCCTTTGCTTTAGCTGATAGATGACTCCATAATGAGTCAAGTAATGATAGACTAAATTACATTTTCTGGGGTC
The DNA here is from genome assembly GCF_000690835.1 of Fulmarus glacialis. Classification (NCBI taxonomy): domain Eukaryota; kingdom Metazoa; phylum Chordata; class Aves; order Procellariiformes; family Procellariidae; genus Fulmarus; species Fulmarus glacialis. Next base: position 32,660 of record NW_009190876.1, on the reverse strand, counting down.
TACATAACTGTTGACTACAGACAGGGAAAAAAGGAAAAACAGTGCCATTGATGCCCCTAAATGAAGAGGCTGCATAGGTACCACCTACACAGGCTATTCCAACACAAATAAGACTTACCAAACCCAATCAATTAATGTGCTGGAAGCATTCCTTCCCAGTCAAAAAATGTGGTCAGTTTAATGCTGAATACATGAACAAGTTGCCACAACTATGTTCTGCTTTCTCCACTGGCCCTACTTCCTCTAGCATCTTTCCTCCAGGAGGACAGGAAAAGACAGAAAATGCTGACAGAAGACTCCTGGCCAACTACACAGTGGGGGGAAAGAAGAAAAAAAAAAAGAAGAAAAAAGGTCTTCTTGACCGTTTGGTTAGTTGTCTTAAAAAATTGACTTTTTATTTAGTGCAGGGCAGGAAGTTCCATGATGCTGTTGAAGGAAGCATAGTTAAGGCCCATGAAGGAATATTTTCAAGGCAAAGGTTCAGACACTCAAAGACACCAAAATAAGAAGGAACCACTAACACTATCTAGCTTAGACATTTACACATAATTTATGGAATTTCTCCTGGAAACAGATTAAAATTCACATCTAGATAATTTCAGATGAAACTCAGACCGCCAGCTTCCTGATGGTAACTTTTCCCCTTACAAATTCTCAGGGCTAAACCCCAGGATTTTATAATTGCCTACTCCCAACCACTGGAACTTATTACACTTTTGTCACTCAGATTGAGAAATTTGCCCCTTCTGCATGAGGTCTCTGGCCTAGGGTAGTTGCCTGGATAGAATAAATAAGTCACCTTTCCCCTCGAAGAATTGAACATCCTTATGCGAGGCTAGTTATTCAGATACTAGGTCGCCTTCACACCCTTTTACTTCCTTTATATTCTGAAAGTTGGTCTTAGCCTTCTTGATCACAGCACTGCATATTGTCTCCAGCTGCTCTAAAGCTCTTCCAAAGTCACTGCTTTCCAATAGGTTTCCAGTCATACACTGGAGTTATTGTCCTCACATGCATCTGCTGTACTACAACATCTGAGCTGGACTGTAACTGTTTAAATAGGTGATTCAGGTCAGTCTTCAGGAGAAAAATCTTCCCTTTTTATTATTTATTGCTAGACCAATCCTTGTCCCATCTGAAAATTTTTCAGGAAATACATAGTATCTACATGCAGATTTGTTCATAAAAATACTGTTGGATCAAGAACTAGTCTCCTAGCAGAGACAGTTCTGTTGGATTGATATCTCTCTGTTAACAACTATATTTTCAGAGCTGGCAGCAACAGATTAAAATTCCATTTAAAGTTTACTTCCCTTGTCAGTTGCTTTAAGCTTTGGAGAACTGGCCCTTGCTGAAGATCCAAAAATACACAGTAGTGGCTGGTGATGTGTTTTCTTGTCATATAGTAAATGCTGAAGGGTCATGATCAAGACATCTAAGCAGTTGCTAGCTTTAAGTTCACAAATTCACAAGCAGAATGAGAGCCAAATTGCGTTACCTTCTGTTAGTTGCAAGGCTTTCTGGATAAACAACTTAATTTCTATTTCTTTGAAAAAATAACATGAAATTTTGTAACTGGACACTTGCAGAATTTGACAAAATGTCACACACACAAAAATCACCCGCCACTGTATTTTTTTTTTCAAGGGAATTACAGACTGATGCTTTAGAGCCTCCCCCCTGCCCCCACTTCTTTTTTTTTTTTTGCTGTTTGAAAGTGGGAATGTTGTGGCAAACAGTTATCAGTATCCTGCTCCAGTCTGCACTGTGATTCTGAATTGCTGATGATTAGCAAGTGTCTGATGTCTAGTATCCCCATACTGTCACACAAATTATAATAAGTGATTTTAATGTTTAACTTACATACCGCATTTTAGCAACTTTCAGTAATAGCAGCTGTCTCACCTTTCCTTTCACACATGAATATGTCTAAGGCCTCCTTCACTGCTCAGAGAAACAATATGAAATATTGACAATGTTCTTAAAGAACCTTGGTAACCCTAGTTACAAGTGAAAATAACAATGCAACACAACATAAATCTTTATGATTAGGCAAAAACTTTTAAATAAGCCAACTGATGTTCTTATGCCAAGACAATATATCTGTTTGCTGTTCAGTAAAAATGACTGTGAGATTCTGATCTCTGCTTAAACATAATGTCTGAATTCATCTTCATGTGGAAAAGGTTTGTCCATTAAAGGAACTGCAGGAAATGGCATTTAATTTAGAAAATCTGGCCTGATTGTGTTTATTTACTTATTGTTCCTGTTTATGTACAAGCATACACAAAAGCTAACTGCATGCGTGCACACATACGTTTATTAATCCAAGCTAGATCTTTTCTGGCAAAAATAAATACGCATTTTGCTCAGAGCTGAGAATGTTAGAGATACTATTACTGTAGGCATTTTTCTTCAGAAAAGAAATGAAAGATCTACATGTGCCATGTGTGCACCAATGGTTGTGATGAAAGCCTGGAATGCGGGAGACCTGTGTAAATGCTCTCTGGGGCCAGGGTCCTTATCTAACAGAGCAATAGACAGATGATGACCTTTCTCCAGCAGGAGACCTAAGCTTTAGTAAAAAGAAGCATTGACTGGTCTATTTCTGCTGACGTGTTCTAATTTTTTAAAATCAGCACAGGATGAATAAAAAAAAATAATTGAAATTTTTGAAGGCTTCCCTGGATAGTCACCTCTCGCTTTCTCTCCCCTGGGAGATGTACGTTGTACTCACCCATGCAGGAGTTGTGCCTGCGGGCAGACAAGTGCTGGCAGTGCCCCAAGCACACCCGACTCGCTCCTGGGCTCCAGCTGCCTGCACCCTCTCGGTGCAGGCATGGTGCTACCTGCCTTGGCTCCCGCACTCGCCCTGCCTGGTCCCGATCCCTGGTGACCCCTGACTTAACCACTCTGCCGGATCTGCCTTCACTCTCAGCTTTAGAGGTCAGATGCCAGTGCACATTTCTGAGTTTTTCTCACCTATGTTTACTTTGGATTCAAGAAAATAAAAGATTCCCTCTTCCAGCAAAGCCTATAGCCAACCAGGGAGGCAATGGAGGACAGAATTAAAATAGTCCTCGGCCTCTATTGACAGCACCTTCTGCTGCCATAGAGAAAGATAATGTATAGACAGACCCTGTGACAGAGACAAAGAATATCAGATGGTAGACTATGACTACATATTCTGTTCAGTAATGACTACAGTGTTGTAGTTAAGAGTTGTTTCATATTAAAAATTGGACTACAGCAGTGTGTTTCGGCTCTTTTTTTTTCAGCTGAATTTAACACGCATAGCTTGCTGCATGATGTCAGTGACTAGCTTTTTGTAGTCACACTTCACCAATTCAGAAGTAATCTGCCGGACACAGGCTGAAAGCCACAGTTAGAAAATTTTCACAGCCCTTGCATAAGAGATCATTTGCCTACTGCTTTCTGTGTCCAACAGCTCGAACACTTCCAAAGAAGTCCACACGTTAAAGTTTGAGGATGAGCTCACTTTCCATTTTATACTTCTCAAATACCCAGTGAAGTGACAAATACTCATTCCCAGCAGAGTGCTTCCTCCCTCCCCTCTCCTCATGCCTCACAAATCCTTTACAACACATGATTTCCAAGAAAAGTTGTAATACAACATTATGTGACATCTTACATATTGTTGCCAATGTTATCAGAAGAAATACATAAAATGATGGATGCCACTGGGGAAAAGCTAATATTTGAATCCTGAACCGTCAATTCCCACTCGAGGTGGGAGCTGTATCAGGAATATAACAGTAGTGCACTAAGATCTCCAAAACAGTGGCAGTCTTTTGCAAAGATACTTGAAAACCTTCGCAGTATAACAATGTTCTTTAACAACAAATCTGTGATACAGAATCTCAGAGGAAGACTGACTCACATGAACAAAACTCCCTAGGCAAAGTAAGTTGCATGTTCCTTGTCATGGAAGAATTTTTACCTCACCTATAAGGTAAAATTCCAAATCATGGACTCTTAGAATAAAAATATGGACTTAAACATTTATAGTTTTATTTGAACAGGATTTTTTTCCACACATTTTCAAACCATGCTCTCTATTCCATATTAAAGACTAATATTATGAATTAGTTCTCAAAATAAAGTTTTGAGATTGAAAACTCAGCTTGATTTGAGTTTCAAGAATAGAGAAATGGAGTCTAAATCCAGGAAAATTCAATGTTTCTGTGATGGCAGAAAACTTACTGTTGTCCAAGTATTGTGGGTGTTCAAAAGAAAACAAACCACATTTAAGGGTGATTATGGAAGGCTTTCTTTGTCTAAGAAATTGCTGTTAATTCAGCTTAAGACTAATGGGAACATTTGAATTATGAACCCCAAATAATGGGTTCATAATGGAAATGCTGACAGACACTTGGCTGTATTGGCAGACAGAGTTCCAATAACGCAGTGAATACAGGAAAAAGGAAGTATGTTTTGGAAAAAAGACTCCTCAGAAGTCAGCAAATACAAGGGGGAGCAGAACATTACTTTAGACCAAACTGTTGATTTGTGGTTGGCAGTCAGTCTGTAAATATACTGTACACAGTTAGAGATAGTTAAAGAAAAGAATCATCAAGAAGTTTTATTGTTCTGTTTTAAACGATAAGGGGAGAGGAAAAATATGACAATGTTTTTATAGAATGGATTTACAGCCTGTTCTAGATAACTGCAATAACTGAACTATTAAAATGAATACCCTCTCCCTAGGTATATAAACAAGATTTATCTTACTTTTTAAATATTTATTTTCTTCGTTGCAATGTAACTTCCTGTGCTGCTGCAATCATGCAGTCACACATTGCTCAAGACCACATTCAGCTGCTAGCCCAGAGAACAACTTTAAGGAATACTGCCACATTGATTAGAGAGATCAGCGAAGTAATGAAGTTACGAAGAGATCATAATCTTTCACGGATTCAGTTGCTGAGCTGTGGCCAAGCACTTCATACTAATCATTTACCATCTACAGCAAAGCAGAGAAACAAAACATTATTACATTTAGTCAGCCTGAAAAGATAGAAAACTAGTCTCCAAACAGCAATGCCAAACACAGCTCTTAGTAGAAATCAGCTCTGAGCTTCATCTTGCTCTCATTTTGGTTAACCACAAGGCACCGTGCTTACATCAGGATCATGATTTTAATGCTGAGATTGGCAGGTATGAGCATTTTACAATGTCCATGTCCTAACAGCTGTAAACTACTCACAATTATGCAGGTGAAGTTCATAAACCTTTATGCGCTTTTCAGAGTAAAAGGCTCAGAAACTTAAGGAAGGTGATTGAGAGCAATCATCATGGATTTACAACAGGAAAATCATGCCTGATGAACCCGATAGCCTTCTACAATGAAATGGCTAATATAGTGGATGAGGGTAGCAGTGGATATTGTTCATCTTGACTTTAGCAAATCTTTGGCACTGTCTTCCGTCACATTCTCATTGACAAAATAATGAACGTACGGGCTAGATAGGCAGGCAGTGAGGTGGACAGCAAACTGGCTGAACTGCTGGGCTCAAAGGCTTGCGATCAGTGGCATAAAGTTCAACTGTAGACCAGTCCCTGGTGGTGTACCCTCAGGCCTGATAATAGGCAAGTGCCGTTTAACCTTGTCGTCAATGACCCGGCTGATGGGATGGGGTGCACCCTCAGCAAGTTTGCAGAAGATATAAAACTGGGGGACTGACTGATTCAGATGGTTGTGCTGCCTTTCAGAGGGACCTCAAAACGCTGGAGAAAGGGGCCCACAGTAATGTCATGAATTTCAACAAAGGGAATTGCAAAGTCATGCACCTTTGAGGGAATAACCCCAGGCACCAGTACACATTGGTGGCCAAGAGGCTGAAAAGCAGCTTGGCAGAAGACCTGGGTGTCCTGGTGGACACCAAATTGAACTTGACCCAGCAATGTGCATTTGCCTCAAAGAAGGGCAAACAACCTCCTGGCTGCGTTAGGAAGAGTGTTGCCAGCAGGTCAAGGGAGGTGACCCTTCCCCTCTGTGCAGCACTGGACTAAAGACACATCTAGGTGCTTGGTCCAGTTCTGGGCTCCCCAGTACAGAGATACATGGACATATTGGAGCATGTCCAGCAAAGGACCACAGAGATGGTTAAGGGCTTGGAGTATCTGTCATATCAAGAGACACAGCCCTGAGCAACCTATTGTGGCTGACCCTGCTTTGAGTGGGGGGTTGACTAGACAATCTCCAGAGGTCCCTTCCAACCTCATACACTCTGTGATTTTCTGAAAAGAGACATTCTGAATATGTTTGCTGAGATGTTTACGTGAGCATCTCAGTAAAACAGAAATCCCATTTAGTCCCAGACATGTCAGATTCTGTGCTATGATAAGTCCAAAAGAAATGCTGGAGATTGCTTGTGGTCCCTCAAGTGACTGGGTGTTGTATTAGCGAATAATCAAAAAAATGCAAATTACAATTTCTTGATGTATGTCTTTTCTAGTGATACACTGGATTTCAGTGTATATAATTCAATACCTGTTTCACCTCAAGATATAATGAGCAGCTACAGAAAACAAAAATATTTTATGTCATTGCTTTGCCAATACCCTGGGAACCACTCATTCCACCCAGATTCTATCAAGATACCATTATGGAAAGAACAAGCTTTTTGTAACGCAAGGAAGTATCATTTTGAGACTCTTGTATGCGATCACTACAAAAACACTTTTCTGAAATACCCTGAATCACCACCTAATAAATCCTTTTATTTAATTCCATATTACACTAACATTTGAGAAGCAGTGTTATCAACAATTAAGGAATAAGTCCTTAAGCAATTCAAAATTTTGTCTAAAGACAGACCTTTACATGTCCCCCCCAAAAATAATAATTGAAGCCTTCTTTTGTTCACTGATTTTTGGTTATGAGTTTTCTTGCTGTAGCACCAGAAGTGTGACTATTAAAACACCCTGCACTACCCATTCCAGCCTGGCACAGACAATCTGTTTAAATATCAGCAAGTATATAACCAAATCTCAGGTACTGTTTAGAGACTTTGAAGATATATCATTGATTACTATACTGCCTAGTTCACTTTGGTGGGTGTTTCACAGATTCAATACTGGCATGTGCTTTCTGACCTGATTTGGAATTCCCAGCATATGCTACCAACATCCATCCTTGTTATCATGATCCTTTCTTTGTTAGGCTGTTTGGCAGTTATTTATGCACTTGGATTTGAATTTATAGACACTTTTGCATTGAGACTCTCTGACTGAGGATAGTTTAGTCACACAGATTTTCCTGTCATACAGTCCCCTTGCTTTTACAGTAGCATTTTCACATTCTTTATTATGTTTTAAATTTCTTCTTGGGCTGGAGTTATATTTCAGATTTAATTTCATACTCATTTTATGATCACTGAAAGACGAGTTGGCTATTTATCTCAGAAATCTTTCAGAGAGATTGTATTTTCTTTTTATTTACCTTACTGAACAAGTACAAAGTTACTAGTTTTCTAAAAGTAGCTGAAAGTGTGTTTTTTGCATAGTCTTTACCTTCTTTCATTTTGCTTAGATGCTGTAATGCACTGCAGGTTTCATGCAAAATTACAGATAATGTGGTGTAAATTTGCTCCCTATCAAGGAACATACTGAGTTTACCGTGAATTCCAGATTACTGGAATACCTTTATATTCTTCTCTTAGACTCTTTCAATGGCAAGCCCATAATTAAACTCTAAGTGTATTTAAAGTCTGTATTCATTAAATTATACTTATAAAATATAATAGTAGCATTAATTTTGGAGAGTTCTAAATGCAAATTTTTTTTCATGCTCATTTCTCTTTTAAAGTAGTAATAGATTACTTTAATAGGACTATTCACGTGTACAAAGCCAAGCATGTGTTTAAGTGTTTGCATGATTGGATTCTTGGTATACAAAAGAGCTAGTGAAATTACATTTGTGTAGCTGGCCTCCCCAATTTTCAGGACTGGGAGAAATGCAACAAATTGAAATTCGTTTCTTCTCCAGGGTCTAATAAAAGTTAGCACCTGTCCTTAACAGGCTAAACTGAGCAAACTTGGGAAACAATCATTGAACGCTGGGGGTCTTTTCTGCATTCCTTGGAAAGGAGTGTTAAATCAATCGTACAATATTTAAAATATCAGACAAATTAGAACAATACAGACAGCAAGAAGGGGTGAAAAAAACAGGAGGCTGTGCAGGCAATCCTTAGCTGCTTGGGTCTGGATATTGTGGGTAATTATTATTAGGTATTATTCACACTGATCCTGAAAAGCAAAATCAGCTCTCAGTCATAAAGGCCGTATACACTGCTTTTGAAGACAGACTATAGAGTCTGACAGAAAACTCTTTGCTTCTCAGCTGTCTCCATTGTACATTCTAGCTACATATAATGAGACAGTTGCTGAATATTTTATGAATATTTACATGCAAAAAAATGTTAAAAAGAAATGAGAATAGAAAAAATAGAACGCAGCACTTACTTCTGTAGCTTATAAATTAGTTACATACATTTTGTTGTAGTTTTGTTTGAATTGCACAGTGCACTTTCGGTTTTGTTCCCAAGTTCTGTTTATTTCAGAAAATAGTCAAAAGCAGCCACAAACGATTGCTCAGCCTTTTGCTGTGGTGATTACATTTTGTATGACTGGAATACTCTTAGGGCCAGGTCTAGCTTTTGAAGTGTGCAACAGTGAGAACTGAAATGCCTTTAGCCTCAGTCAGTCCCCAGTGATTCACAGAATTGGTGCTTGAGTACCATACAATTTGGCAAAAAGGTTCTGAAACCTGGAGAGATCCTACCATTATGCAGCTGTGCTGCAGACACGGACAATGCAATTCACAAGGCTACTTCACATAAAACGTTCCTGAACTGAATGAGCCCCCTTATTGTCTATGAGGTAAAGCACTACATAAAGACCATTTGGATGGATCCTGTGTCTCTTCAGAGTCCTCAGGACTTTTCAGGAATGCAGCTGTTTTACAACTGTTAAATTCTTCTCAGAGTCGAGCTGTCTACTTTATATCTCACCTACTTGCAACTCCTCATCTCTTTAATTCCTTGTGCTTTTTTTCAAGAGACTACCAATGAACCTGCCAACTGTACAATACTCACGGTGGACATAGTAAGTAGATCTGTGATCCCCTTTCAGTAGATATCACAGATTTTAACTCAAACTGTCTTATTAGAGGTAGAATAAATTACAATTATAATAATTCACAATGAAAATTTGCAGTCGGTGGCAAAAAAGAAAATGCTCAGTGATGGAAGATATAAATGAATAGAACCTATGGACAGGGTCACGTATTAAAGAATAGAAATATATTTTCTACCTACAAAGGGTGAGTTTTTCTCTGCAACGTGTCTGGTTGGTAAATAGGTTTTAAGCATCTGGGAACACAGACATGCAAAATCTAGAACACATGTTTTGCAACAACAGCAAATCCAGGAGTGCAATCAAAGTAGAGCTCACACCAAAAATAACTTAAAATTGGCTACAACTGACTGCATGCCCTCTTTCTCTTTGAATTCATCAATTCTGCTTTAACTCGTGTGCTTAAATTTGTAGCTTTTGCCGCTTGATAAACACTTTGAGAATAAGCTCATGTACCATAATCCCTTTAAACTTCTCAAGTTCCTCCCTAGTCCTTTAAAGACCTCATGAAAAGAGTTGTTTAGCAAAACCAAAACTAGGATGTGGTCTTTGCTGTTTACAGATTCCTAGAACTGATATCTGGCAACAGCTATGGAAATATGTGCAGGCTTGAAACACAGCCTCACTTAGAAGCTTATGTTATTTTCCTGCTCATGGAAACAGTCAGCGGTTTTGTGTCTGCTGTCTGTATTTTCCCTCCTACCAGTGCTCATCTTTTTCCAGTTTAAGATGTTTCTTTAAGAGGGGGATCAGGCTTTACAGCAGATGCTTCTAGTGTGCTTCTTCTTCTGAAGAGAAATTGTCATTCTCACTGCTGATACAAAGTACTGTGGGAGCCTGTGAAAAATCCCCTATGTTTGCGTTGCTCTACATTCTTCACAGTACACTTTTTGTAGCAGAAATAGTGTTAAGAGGGACATTTACACTGACTGATTTTAGGCACTGAGTTTAGGATGTTAATCTCCATAGACTCCTTACATAGCCAGCAGCAGATGAGAGGGATTCCTCCCAGAGTAATTCAGAGCACCTGATGTGAACTCATGGTTTGAGCCACCCTCAAAATAACTTACTTCTCTCTCTTCATTAGCTATACGGAAAGCCAACGTAAATCAACCCATTCTGACACAGGACCTGGAGTTCAAACCCCAGTCAGGAATGTGAAAGCTGCCCTTAGGGGTACACTAGTCTATATACAGATCAGAGCAGTGCAATATAGTCAGTGCTGGATTGGGAGACACCTTCCTAGCAATTTTAACACAACATTAAGTAAATACAACATGTATTTGTAAAAAGAAATTACATAGTTGATAAGCCACCAAACTACACAAATTTTGTCATCTATATAAACACTTCTATTAGAAAGGACCTTACAAGATTTTCTTGAGCAGTAGTAAGTAGAGTCAGCTACAAGCTTTGGCAAGTATGTCAGTGGAGAGATCAAATACAGATAGCAGGAAGGAACGGTGTTATCTGAAGTAGCTATAGCTGTACGGGAGGTAGAGAGATAGTCCACATTCCACAGAGTAAAATGCAGAGATAGCGTGAAGTGCAGAAATATAGCTACATCTGGAGAAGATTTAGTGACCTGTGCCTCTATCCCAGAAAGGGAAGGAAGACAAATGTTTGGAAAACATTAAGGGGGAGCGAGGAGAGGATAAAACTCCTTTGGCATCTCCAAGCCCATTCACTACCAAAAAGATAGAGGCATGATCTTTACATTCTCAGATTCCCACTGGCTCCTTTTAGCCCTGGAAGCTATGCTGCCACTATTCCAAATTCAGCTCTGTCACCGCAAGCAACAAAGAACAAATTCCTGTGTCTGAATCCATGTCCCGGTTCTGTAACAGAATGAGACCTGGAAAAGCAGGCAAAGGGAAAATGTGAGAATTCTAGGCATACACCCAAAAAGTGATGTGAGGATGATTGGGAACCCAGGACTCCTGATCACAACGATGTCTAGGTTTAGCCTATAAGAGCCTAATTGCACATTTAACAGGACAGCTGATCGGGCCTTAACTGAACCACCCATGTGTCACCCATAATTCAGTCAGATGCAAAACTTTTAATCCATCTTGTTTTCTTTTCCCCTGTACAGCTCTGTTTACAACAATTTTTTACATTTTCATCTTCTGACAACTAATCAAACATTTTAAAATTTGTTATTATTTGGATCTATCCAGTCCCCTCATTCCCTGTAATCTTTGAAAAAAAGAATCACACTAAAATTTGCATATTTTACTTTTCCTCA
>NW_009190876.1:20131-21220 GCF_000690835.1 Fulmarus glacialis | reverse complement strand
ATATATATATATATATAAAGCCACACATTTGATAATGATACACATGCTTCCCTACTAGAAGTTTTAAAAAATGGACCTAGTTGTTCTTCTGGAAGAAGAACATGCGTGTATAAATTATCATTCGTATCTCAAATGCTACCTGGGAATCAAGGTGTTTAAAGAAACGTTAGGGTCACTATCAATTTTTTTATACCTCTGGGAAGCATTAACAAATATGCCAGAACATGGGGGAGGGGACATTTGAAAGAAGAAAGTGCAAGGATTTCTATGCATATTCTTCCTTTGTGTAGTTTTCTAGTTTTGTCAACTTCTTGAAACCATGGAGAAGGTCTGGGTAAGCAGCCAAACTTCTTGATGTTTATTCTAACTAAAACAAAGCTCCAAACCTTTTGAGATTTAACCAATACTAATTATTTCATATCTTGTTTTGTAATCTCTTATTCGCTTATGTAAACACACTGCATCTACCATCATCCAGCCATCCTTAAGCTGCCTCAGCTTTAGTCTGCACTTTTATGAAGTCTTATTTGGTCTGTTGACTGACTTTTGATTACTTCCATATTGTTCTGAATTGGCTTAATGTCTCTAAAGACTTTTCCCACTTTGTGCATCACTTTATCTTTGTTTCTTTTGTCTCTTGTTACTTGCATATAAAAACTGACGACACTTTCAATTCTATTTAAATCCTGCAGATACAATAAAGTCCTCAAAACTGATTGTTTCCATTTTCTGATACTTAGCTTAGCATTATAATTGCATATTCTCTTTAGGGAATCTGTTTTAAATCACTCCTTAGGATGAAAGTTGAAGTATTCTGCATAGAGTAGCAAAACCACAACATTAAGAGAACAATCTGTGGGGAAAAAAACATTTTCTTCTCTCCTGACCTGGACAGAATTGCTGTTTTCTTAGGCAACACACTTCACAACAGAAAAAAAAATTACTCAAAGAACTGATTTCTGCCCCCTCTCCCCACCCAGGACATGACTTCTTTCCATGAGATGGGTGGTAGTGGATGGGATTTTAATAGGAAGAATTTTGGAAGATTTTTTTTCCTTTATGCACACTGATGTTCTTTGGTGAAGTCCA
>NW_009190876.1:0-20113 GCF_000690835.1 Fulmarus glacialis | reverse complement strand
GCAGAAATACTACTTGCTTTCTTTAGTTTACTGTTCCAAGGTTATCCCTTTGCTCCTCTCTACGTATTTTTTCTTTGCACTTCATAAGTTCTGGTATTGCTCATTTTTCAAGAGACAGGTCAGTTCTAAGGCTACATTAGTGTTACAAAAATATTTGCTTTATGCTCTTCTGATTTATGGTGAGACAAGAGAGCTGAATATCCAGGGATACATGACGATAATTCTGAAGAGAAAAAGAAGAGGAGAAAACTGCATATGAAAACAACAATAAATGAGGGATTGATGAGGTATGCTCATGTCCCATGGAAGTTTCAGGTTTTTATTGTGTTCAAATATATAGACTCTGTCAATGACAGCATTTTTTAGGGAAAGACCATACTGTTCACAAAAAACTTCCATATAAGAAAAATGCTAGAAATAGTAAGTAAAAATGCAATGTTCCTGCCCCTTTCCCTCCTTCCCAAACAGAAAAGCTGAGAACTACATTAATTAAACAAACAATAGTTACCATATTTTGTATTTAGTCTTCTGAGTAGGTAATTAATCAAATATTTATTATTAAAAAAATGCAACTATTCAGTTCACTGAAGCATCATCTACCAAATTTCAAGTACATTGTTTAAGAGGTTGATCTGAGTGACATATACATCTGTCCTTGGTAACTAGATAACTTGATAAGACTCCTGGCTTTCAAAATATTGTGCTTCCACTATTTTAGTAAAGCCCTGTTTCAGCAGTACCCAGATACATGTCCCCTACCTTGAGTACTAGACTCAAGCTCCGGAAAGAACAGGATTTTCTTTTCTTTATATATGATTGTCTTCAGCTCCCTGGCCTTCTGCGGGATTCAGTCCTTATCCTTTAAGTGTATCAGTCAATCAGTAGCTGTTTGGGATAGTACAGCATTTGTCTCTGTCTTTGAATTGTAATCCTCTGAGTTGAAAAAATTTTGCATTCTCCAGGGCATTCAGCTGCAGGATTTCTGGCAGCCTCCTTTCTAGCAGCAATAAGGATTCTTCCCCTTCTTACTTTGTAAGTAGTATGACTGTCAGGTTTGGGCCCAACTCCATTTGCAATAGGACTACTAAGTGGTATGCATAGCTAAGTAATAGAGTTGCTCAGTTTTTCCCCCTACTTTGAGAGGCTGGCAACAGTTTCTTCCCACACCATACAACAAACAAGCCCATGACTGCACTGCCAGTGCGGCTATGCAGAGGTTCTTGGATTTCAGCTTTTTAGGCCAGGTCATTAGCTAACTTTTGTCCAAAAATCTTCAGGTAGTACTACCTGGCCCAAATACTGTTTTCCCTTTCAGTAAGACAATGGTACAAAGTAATATTTTTATACCAAGGTGACCAATGGCAAAGCTGAATTTGCAGACTCTGTTTTATATAAACTTAAAATAGTTCTCTTGCAATATGAGTAGTTTAAGAAAGTGTATTAAGATGAGATATCTGTAATTCCCATAAAACCTTTATTTCTAACCAGGTTTGGTTTGTGAGTTGCTGATTAGTAAGATGAAAATGGTCTTCTGCTAGGAGCAGCTTGGTTTTATACTTTGTCTGCATTCTCTGCGCAATGTTTTTGTCAAGGGACTCAAAATAAATAGTAAACAAAGACTTAAATAAATCTGTGAAATACACGTAATGCCCATAAAAATGAAATGCTGGCACTATCTAGTTAAATGTTTTTGTAGTCTTCTGGAATATGGAGTCAGTAAGGAAATCCTTACCGTTTCATTGCCATTCTGGAAGACTCCTTTCCAAAGCAGCGAAAACACTCCTGGTTCTCAGGGGATTGATGGAAATGTTTACATGTTTTACCGGACTCCTTTCTCTGTTCGGCACCAGTGAAACTCCAAAACCAGCTGCCAGGTTCCCAGGCACAGTCACCAGCTCCTAGATACTCTACGCACTTTAGTATGTAGTGTCCATGAAGAATATGCCTCGAACTTGTACAGTTTTGTACATTGCTCACTAAAATCAGCAAATTCAATGAAAACTGTGAGCAAATCTGAAATCAGGTGGGTTTCACTGCATTTGGAATTTTGTTATTGCAGGTGTGGACAGCTCTAATACAAAGGCTGACATTAGTCTTCATTTCTTTTTATGATACTGAGCAAAGTGGAAAAAAGAAACCTATACATTTTAGAGAAAGGGGCTATTTTTGCACTCAACATGCGTAACGGAATGCTGGAAAACCTAACATTTTCTCTGAGTTATCAAATATTTACCTAGTCCTGTAACATAAGTTGTGAGATAAAGAATATTTTTCCAGACTGGCTTCCATGACATCTCTACTCATTATTTTCTTGAGATTTACTAGTGTATCCTTTAAAGCTCTAGAGAGAAAGTATGTTAATTTACATATGTAAGAGAATTAATATGATGTTAAAAAGATCAATTAATTAATTGTTAAAACACTGAACTGAAAAGACTTAGATATGAAAGACCCTCATAGGATTTTCACAGCTCCAAAAAGTCATGTGTTCCAAGCACAAAATTATTATAGCGTATTTAGAGATACTGTCCCCTTATATTTTCAACATATTGCCTTATTAATGCAACCTTAGAACTTGAACTATGTCAACTTTTTTCACTGAAATGCAAAACCATGCAAGGCACAGTAGGCTTTAGGAATTCAGTGCAAACTGAAACATTAGGGCATTCAGAAATCTTCAAGGCTGGGCCAACACTTCCCCTCCCCCCCCCCCCCCAAAATAAAGTTTTAAAATAAACTTTTACCTGCTCAACTCACAGTTCCCTAAGTGGAAGCAACGTGGACATGGTAGAGATTACACCACTGCTGTTTAACCCTGCTGAGGGCTGTCTGCGTGAGAAAGACTCCAAAAGGCGAGCACGAGACTGACCTGTGCTGTTACTTTTACGGCTAAGACTGGTGGCTGAACGGTGGGCTACTACGGTGTGCTACTGTGAGAGATACCCTGGAGAAGCATTGCTCAAACCAACACAATGGTAGCTTGGATTGTCTGGTGACGGTAATTTCTAATTAAAACGTGGGAGAGGCTCCTTCTGTCATCTTCTTTGGAAGAAAACTCCCATCTCTCACTGCATTTGCCCAAAGGAAACATGCTGCTTTTCTCCCTTTTCCCATCAGTTTGATATTTAGTGAGCAGAAAAGGAGGGGAAGAGTTTACCACCCACACTATGATCATGGCATGAAATCTTCTCACCACCATAAAACCTTCTACCCGTCATTAAAAAAAAGAATTTCATGCCAAATTTTCAGAAGCACAAGGTAAACAAGGTAGCTGCGTGGTCCCAATATATTATGAAAGGAGGCTAGGTGGGGAGTTGAAGATTAAAGCTCCGATGAATTTTATCATCACTTTTACACAGCAACATTTTTACCCTACAAGTACCAGTCTGGAAATTACAGTGCCATAACAACTTTTTCAGACCTATTAACATCTAATAGTTAAATCTGGATATGAATCATGAAAAGACAATCATTGGGAAATTTTTTAAAAGTGACTTGTTTTCCCTCTAAAACATACAGCATTCTGAAAGTTAGATCCCTTCCCTACTTCTTTCCCCTCAGGAAAACTCCTAAGATTAAAGCTGGCTGACAAAGATCCTTTCAAATACTCTCTGATGAAGCTACATGAATGCACAAAGATGGTGTGTATCTAAAAGCAGAACTGACTCCTGTAATAAGTCCGCCTGCTTAAAATTTCTGAGGTATTTTCATGGAGACAAAATTACCACAAACACACAGTAGCTAATTTCCTAAATGCAATAATGTGGTTATTTGCCATAATGGCCACAGGCACTGCATCAGTCCACATTAAAGACTAAGAGGTTAATCATTTTGAGTTTAAAAGAAGAAAAACCTGACTGGCTTGCTTTTCAGTTACAGGACTGTAAAATGCACCAATCACCAATTTCATTTTTTGTGGCTTTATAACTTTTAAACAGACACATTTGTATTTATGTATTTATTTATTAAATCTTTTCCTGCCTGAGACCACATATGCTCACTATGTGTAATTTTATAGGTCAGTTATGAACTTTTATAAAGAGGTGTGAAATGAAAATATTGACAGCTGAGTTTGCTGGCACAATTATGACATTCTTCAAAGTAAAGGTCAAAACACTGAAAATCATGGATATTCCACAGCTCCAAAAATAAACAAAAACATCCGAACAAATGCTAGAATTTTCCTGGAGATTTTAATATTTCTTTAGCTCAACCACTTTTAAATTGTGCCATTTCCCTTGCCAGACCAAATGGTCTCGTTTGCTTGTCTTCCTTTCCACTGCTTTTCAGAAATATACAGAAAGGACAAAATCAGGAAACAAACAAAAAATCCTCTGTTGAAAGGAAAGCTGGAACACACAGATGTGTCATTTTTAGGAAAGCAAAGGGCAAAGCCCATTTGACAAGTTTTCTCCAGGACTAGCAGGGAAATAATCACAACTGGGAGATATGAGCTGGCCGAGAAAGAAATCAGAAGACTACAGAGCAAGAACAAGAAACTATCCTCACCAGCACCAGGCCAATGGCAAAAAGTTGCAATAATGTAAGCTAGGTTAGTGCCTCACCGTCTAACACTCTCAGCTTTGCCTTTTAGCTTGGGGAAAAACCTGATCACTAGCACACAGCCCGGGTGAAGGCAAGGTCTATGTAAGAAAAGGAACAAGAAATCTTTCCCTGCCACCACCTAGCTGCTGGGAAACGGAGACTTCAACCACAAAACTTTCCCAGTTGTGGGGCAGAACGTGTTTAATGTGCAGAAAACCCTCTTATCACAACCTATAGAGCCATTCTGCTTCTTCCCTATAAAATGGAGGGCAGCCCTCTGAGCAGATGCGTCTTTAAGCAGCAGGACGGCAACAGGGATGTCATCGGAGTGTGTGGTGGGGAGGGCACCAGTTTGAAGGGTTAGTCAGAAACTTTCTGTGAATATTTATGGCTCTGTTGAACTATCACTTGAAATGAAATCCCAACCCAAGTGAAGTCTATGGGATATTTGGCTTTCAAGGGTAGCAGGTCAACAGACCAAATAAACTTTAATGTGGACCATGATGAGTTCAAGAATGTTTTCCTGGAAAAATATGCAATGGGATTCATCGACCCGGGAAATTCCTCCCAGTTGCATGCTCAGCATGGCCAGAATTTCATCCCTGGCTCCTGGCCATCCCCATGTCAATGTTTGTATTTTTTTTTAATTAAAATTGTTCAGGGCACAGTCAGATATACTGTGGCTACAGCTTAACTTGATTAAGAGGTCGCTGTCCTCATCTGTTCACCTCTGTCTCGCTCCTGCTCCCTCAGCAATGCCAGCACAACTGCATAAGCAGTGACACCTTCACCAGTTTCTGTGGAAAAAAGTGTTACAATAAAACAAAAAGCCAAAAATGTATGCAAGTTAGCACAGGTTATTCTCAGCAGTTACAAATGCAGTAAAGCCAGAAAATCTGAACCAGCTGAGAATGTGCAAATGGAATCACTCATCTCCTAACCCAACCAGCTGCAGCACAACCAGTATGTCTAGCTATGCCCTTTCACCAAGGGTTTAACCTGATTTAAGTAGGAGCAGTGTTTTCAAGCCATATAGTAAATTCAGAGATACTGTGTGGTGGTTCTGGCTTTAGCGTAAGTCATTTGAGAACTGAGATTTAAAGCGGACTCAAATAAGCCTGAACAACAGCTTGTGTGGTTTTGAGTGGTGAAATAGAGTCCGTAGTGTATGCTGCTCTTCCTCCCCTCTGCCAACGCTGTGATGCGTGAGTGCATAACCCACACAAGAGAGCAAGGGACACCCTGTAGATAATTTAAGCATGAGAGAACTCAGTGATTCAGGTGGTCGTTTTCATTTCAGTTGCCCAGTACATTAATATGTGAAACACATCTCATGCAATACCAAGATCCAAGTCTGAAATGTATTCCAGGATTTGATGACAGAAGACATTATAGAACATTAGTAAGGCCTTGAAATCTGTCTTTTGTTGCATGAGTAACAAGCCCTAAACAAGGATCGAGTTGGTGTCTCTCTGCTTTTTTGCACTCTGACAGCAGAATTTCACACAGAGCTTGAAGTGTAGTAAAACATTTTACTAGGTAAATCAACAGCAGAGCCATTAGTCTAAGCTGGAGGAAATAAAAGCAGACAAGCTTTTTTGAATCAAATAGGCAAAGCTGAAGTCAGGAAACATTTTTTCAAATTATAAAGTCCTAAGTGCTTTGATGAATATTTTTAGCATGGTCTAGAATCTGAAGATCACCGACACAGAAAAAAATGTAAAAGCATTTTTCAGTCTAAAGACCAGGTATGGTCTGATCTTCTCATATTAGGATAGCCTGTAGCTGCACGCAAAATTGTTGAAGACAGCAATTATCAGGAAATTATCAATACCTGGGAAACCAAAATCATCATGGACCACAATGTCTAAGGAGCTATATTCATCATTCAAATACCACCTGTGGTAATAGTCCAGACACTGCTGTAACATCTAGTACAGCTTCTTTGGCTTCAGTCAGGACGAATGAGTAACTCTTGCTAAGCTATTGAAAGGATCTCATGGTCCTGCATGAAGCAGCTCCTGCATGGAGCTGCCAGAAATTGCTTTAAGAGAAGGAAAAGATCATTGTAAAAGCCCTTATAGCATAGTTTAAAAATTAGTTTTCAGTAGTTGGGGAAAAATGCTCTGACAGGGCTGAAAATCAAAATCCTCTATTTAGCCATACAGCAGATAAAACATTACCCACCATTACACAAGATCCACTTTGCCTGTTCAGCATTACTCTGACCTAATGAACTAGAAGAAATGATTGAAAATCCTAGAGACTGCTGCAGGAGGGGCCCTGACTCCCAGACTGGCACTCAGCCTTGGTGTCAGCTTGGGTGTTGGGCTCTTTATGAGCGCTTGCAAGAAGAATGCCAAATGGCTGTGGGTTCTGGTTTTGGAAGGGACCGACAACCAACTCGTTACGCACAAGCTACAGAGGGACAGCTGTTGTATGGAAATGACTTTTAGTTAACAGGCGTAGTTGACAGACTGCAACAACTGGCAAACTATTTCATACGTCTGACTGAGAAGGGAATCTGAGGACAGTTGCTGAATGACAAAAGGGAACAGCAGGTGGGTTTTCATTCAGATTAATTCTTTCATGAGGCAGATCCTTAACTGCCCTTCAGTAACTTGTGAAGGCATACACCACAAGCTGATCCCATTTGACTTCAATGTCAACTTTAAAAAATCATGGAAGTAGAGATACTCTGGGAGAACACTGTAAAAGGCCTTAATGCTCTGCACAAGAAGGATAGTATCTCCAACTCTGAAAGATAGCATTTTTACCTCCAAATGTTTACAAATACAATTACTTAGGGCAGCAGTAGAGCACTTTCAAAATTGAAGGCAGCTTTTCAAAGTTGGTGTTCCTGCTATGGGTAATAAATATGAGAAAAACAAATGCCTTCTCCTTTCCACATTCTGTGTTTCATTCTTGTTTCCTTTCCCTTCAACAGTATGCAGAAGGGTGTAACAGATCACCGGGTTTTGAGATTCTGCCTTTAAGACTTTACCAGAAGGTAAAGAGAGTGAAAGATTCCAGTCACACTGAGATTGACCATAAATGAGAAAAGTTGAAAAAACGAAGTGCACCATCTTTGAAGTTGCGTGACTACCGGTGTTAAGTGTGGGGTTGCCTCTGGTAGCTGTGACTGTACTGGGATTGAACTCTTACAGAACAGACGTTAATTCCCAAAATAACAGGTGTGTGGCTTGCTGATGTGCTCAAAGATGTGACACTGAGAAATAAAGGCAAATGGAAGAAGTTAGGAGGAATACATTTGAATGAAAGGAAAAAAACCAGTCCTAACTTTGTGGATGTCATTGCATTGTACACCATGAGGATGCGTTAGTCAATGTAAACCCCAACAAAAGAAAAATCTCTACCTCCTCCTCATTTAGCAAACCCTGCAACACACAATCCATCATGGAAATTTCAGTCAGATTCATCAGCTTCAGTAAATGCCACCAAATCCTTCTTGATGTTGTCTGGAGAGAGAAAGAGGAAACAGACAAGCTAAGTATCTTCAGGAAACAGGGCAAATGAAAGGAAGTTGAAAAAAATTCATTTACCTGCACTGCCAAATAGGAACAGATGGTGAGATCCAAGGGGAGATAAACATTAAAGACTGGAAACCAAGTAATTCATCCTGCCAGCTTTCAAAGATCCAGTACAGCTGAAGAATCTAAGAACCATATAGCAGCAATGTTAAACAACAATAAACAAGACTATAGGGCAGGTAAAATGGAGTGAACATGCTGAGCAGAGGGAGTTCAATTCTTTTGACAACAAGCCCATGAAGGGTTCTTGAAGTCAGATTGCAAGGAGTTGCCAAGCAGAAAAAATTTGAGGGAAAGGATAAAGAGAAAAGGCAAATTGTGTGGTAAAGGGTATGAAGCAAAAGCAGTCTTGTACTGAGATATTGAGCAGTATCAGCAAGCATTTCAAAAAGCTCAATGGAAAAGTAGGGTCATTTTGAATTTCAAGGCAGTGGATAACTTTAGAAGAACTCTAAATTTTTTTTAAAATAAGCTCTCTAATATAGATTTACAGACAGTAAAACACAAAGAAAAGCTGTTTGACAGTGCAATACTTGGCTCTACATAACATCTTTCAGGCCCCTTAGGCATAAATGTTGGCTTCCTGCTTCTAAATTCTTCTGGCCCATGGAGTACAGATGTCGTAAAGGAAAGGTCCAAATTTTTCAAGGTCCTCACACAGCTGCCATTTTGCTCACAGAGCAGGATTTCTGTATCAGAGCCCTCCCTCTAAAAGCTCATCAGATAACCTGAAAAGCTGCCCTGGAAAACTCCAAGGGTATTAAGAGGAGATTGTACATACGGTTGGAAACTTGGCTTGGCACTGAACAGCTGTAGCTACTGCTTTTTTTCCTCTCTTTTCAATTGCATTGCAATCCAAAGCAGTTAAGACTCCAGCCCTGGGGCAGAGTCCAATTGTACCAAACAGGAGGGAGGTCTCAGATCCAGCCTGAAAGGCCTGGGTCAGCTGCACCAGTGAACGGTGCCGCTCCAGCCAGGAGTGCACACCAGCAGTCCCTCTGCGAAGGACAGCACTAAAGCATCGTCTGCACACACGACATGCACAGTACAAACAATGGAAAAGGAAAAGAGGAATGTTTTCACAAGGTTGCCGTATTAAGTTTAACCTCAACACATAAATCTCATGTTTGAACTACACCTGCTTTGACTTCGTTAGATTACTAGCATGCCTTAGGCAACACTTGAACAAAACATACATTTTACCTGAGCATGAAAGAGCCTTCTAACTCGTCAAATTGAACTGGAATAGTTGAGACATTTAGAGGTTAAGAGAATAGATAGGAGGGAGACATAAATATAGTGTAGTTCCATAAGTCCTTCCATTTCCTTGGCAAATCAAGTTAAACAGTTACAATTAGAGACATGCAGAGGACCAGAACGCTAGAGTGAATACCAGCTTATCTTGGAAGCCTTAAATATTTGTAATTGGAAAACAGATCCATGATAAGCAGTGAAAATAAAATAAAAATATCCCAGATTCTCTCATTCCCAAATGAGATTTCCTTCTCCACCTTAATTAAGCAGATGGCCAAACTTCAGCCGAATGACATCTCCTGATTCTAGCACATGTCCCTCTTTCCAGATTCCTGACCCTCCTTTTCAAACATCCAGCTGTACTTAGGCATCAGGAGGTGCTCAGGGGCAATCTCAGTGTCGTCTTGATACAGATAAATTTTCTTAATGACCAGCGAGATCCCTGTTATAGATGGCAAAGACAGGATTTCAGATGTTTTCTTGTGGTGCCACGGCAAATTGATCAAGAGGAGCACAAGGCAATTCTCGCTTCTTGTACCCAGGAAGCCTTTCTCCTTTGCTCTACAGCACCTGGAAACACCCCGTATTCTGATGCCCATTTGTTTCATGCTGTCCTCCCTTGCTTTACAAATGGTTATATGGTGAGCTTTGACATGGTTGTCTGAGCAAAGAGATTTTGGCAGGAGTTAATATGCCTTGGGCAGAGAACAGATAAGCTCCTCGACCCCTCTCTGCACTGCAATAGAAAGGCTGGGAATTTAACACCTCTGTGAAACAAGCACGCTCCAGAGTCCACAGTAATATTAAACATTTATTTAACAATACTCCCTTAAGTTTCTAATGAAAACAAATTTACTAAGCAATCAAAAATCAACACCAATCCTTGCCAAAATATAAGGAAAGAAAAATTTGTCTGGAGTCCCTGGGATAATGTTACAGACGTTTCTTTTCTAAATGTCCCTCTCTCCTCCTTTTTGGCAATTTTCAGGAGATTATGCACTCTCCACTCAGTTATGGAGACTGAAGCATAAGAACCCACAGGTGAAATGATGGAAGATAACTTGATTTCCTGCCTTTTGCCTTCTCCCAAGGCATGATTTTTGCAGTGTGCTGGGGGCAATCTGCCTTAAAAGGCTGTTCTTTGGCAGAACGGAAGGGGTAACCTTGAGGCAGGAGACCTGAAGTTACACTTGCCGTCAGGGAGTGTAACTTTCCATTTGCATGCAGAGACTATAAGACCTGTAACACAAAAAACCCTTGGAATATTCTGGCGAAAACTGATTGGTAGCAGTTGGCTGAGAAAACTGGTAAAGACAGAAAGGCTTCTCTTCTCAAAAGCTTTTTGCTATACGTTTATGACTTGGTTGCTGTGTTAAAGGCTCATCATAATCACTTCTCCTTCATTGTCACTGGAGACTTCTCTCCCTTCACCCTGCGAAGTGGAAGAGAACAATGTGACCTTTTGGAAATCCCCCTCTGGAAAGTCGTCTGGGAAGCTTGCAAAAAGCCAAATTAGCTACCCACTTTTTGTAACACTTTTTTCTTCTGGGTCCCTTTAGTCTCCTCTGTTCCATTTTTATCCTTCTTTTATTGTGGACTGATCAGCCCAAGGTGAACAGAAAACTTCACAACTAAGGAAGAATGAAAGAAAGCTATACAGAAATCGATAGAGGTGATTTAATTATTCTCAATAGCCCAAAAAGGTAGAAGAAAGTGAAGATGGGGAATGCTGTCCTTATGGAATGCCAGTTTTTAAACGGTAGTTAGACAACAGAGTCATATATAAGCACTGGAGGGGCTTTTAATACTTACAAGATATCAGCATTCAGAACACTAGTTACGTATTTTCTGACTCTCCCTGAAATTTGCCTATCTGCTGCTTTCCATGCCTAAATAACCTTAAAAGCACAGCTCCAACTGCCCTATGTAGACAGGATGAAGAACAGCATCAGTGTTGATGGAAGTTGTTTGTTTGTTTTAATTTATCCAAGTAAGGAAACTATCTATCATCACCAGAGCAACCATGCGCAAATGAAGAAGGCAGTCATACGTAGGACCCCTTGAAATATAGCTCTGTGTGTGTACTTACACTGTGTACACACATTCAACCCCCCCCAGCTTTTTTACGTAAGCCTGTTTGCATGAGAGAAAACAGCAAGGAAGCTGTAAGCATTGGGTAAAGCAAGTTTTTTTGGCACACAAAGAAAAACCTTTGCTGAGGAAACAGTCCAGCGTCGCTCTCGCCACTGCCTCCCTCCCTTTCCTGTCAGTTCCTCAGCCTCTGCTTTAGATTCCATTAAAACTCCAGATCTGTAAATGGCCGGGGGGTGGAATGTGCTCGCATTTCCTTCTTCTCGAGATTCAGCATTACAAATTAATGTACAGGAAATAATTGCTTGAGCAATTTAGAAATGGTGTGGGCAAGAGTCCACACATTTCCCTTACTGTAGCAGGGAGGAAAAAAGGGAGGGAGAGGAAGCAAGAGAATAGCGGGCTGCTATTGTGCTGCTCCCTGCCACACTGTACTGATAGCGTTCATTTTAGCTTCTTAGCAAGGTTAAGCATGATAATTGAAAATGTTCGTAGCATTACAGTACTAATGCAGCTGCATTGTAGTTCTACACTTGGTTCCAACACGATGAAATTATCAACTATTTAACAGCCTTTTCATGCTGTTCTGACTGCAGTACTTTAATCCATACCATAATGCAAATGCAATGCCTGTCACACTTTGTTGAGTGATGAATAGAATTTTATACTGACTTCTACATAACACTTTCTCATGGGGCAAATACCTTTTTCTCCCATTATAGAATTATGAAGGCATCTAAAAAAAATATATATCTTTTAAAATCTGGCACCTGTTGAAAATATTTGGCTCATAAACTTGTAACAAAAGACATGTCAAATGAAAGAAAAAATTACACTGGAGAGAAAACATTTTCTGTCAGCACAGCCTAAGCAAAAATACTCTTGATGTTTCCCACACCACAGCTTTGCGCAGGTTTATTTATTTTGTGTTGTGTACTGTGTGGGTAGCATAATTTGACGTAGTGAGAAAACTAACAATTTTATGCTAAAGCAGATTTCTCAGAAAACTCCAGTCAGTTTAGAAAGTTAATCCATTGCAACAGAAACCTCCAAAAGGAAATGTAGTAGCAGACAGAATGCATAACAATTGCTACTTCACTCGATCTAAAATATAAATGGAGAAAATAATGAAGATATTGAAAGAAAAAGAATTTAACAACCCGCCGCTCCGGCCCCTCCAGCAACCGGGAGCAGATATTCAAAGGGAATTCAGGGGCTATTAGGTGCTTCTTTTTCACAGTGTTTTTGAGAGTCCTAAGTAAGTAGCTGGGCTCTCACAACTCTGCTGCCTAGAAATTCTTGTTGAAGTTTCAAGGGACTTAGTTTCAGCACTCTTCAAAGCTTTTATTCAACTCCTGAAGCGTATACAGAAAAAGATTTTTTTCTTTTTAAAAAGAACCCATCCACAAAATCAGCACCAAACTCATCTGCCTCTGAGACTCTACCAGACTAATAAGTAAAATTAATCTTGTATTCTACTAAATCATTAGATACCTCTTTAATATTCGCAGAAAAAACTCAAGTGGTAAGAATTACACGGCACCAAAGGCAATGTGTTTATTCCGGGATTTATGTGCAAGCAGAAGTGATTGAGGAAGGAAAAAGCAGAAGGATAAGGCCCTAAGCACCTAGGAAAACAACAATTTAGGTTTCTGGACCAAATCTTTGGCTGCATCTGCAATACTATTTTTGTTCAAGCAACAGTGAGGTTTCGAAATGAATCCCTTGAGTTTCCCCACTTAACATGCTTTGCTTTGGTCCTCACAGTGGTTTTGGTGTACTTGAACTACATTCCTCTTCGAGGAAGCTGAGCCAGAAGTTCCACTCCAGGTGCAAACCTAATGACATCCAGCCTGCCACAGGAACACAGACATCTGAGTCAAAGATTGGTGCTTCGGACAGCTTTGAGCCACGTGTGATGAGAATATTTGGTTTGAGGAAACAGACTAAATTTAGTCTGACTAAAAGCCACAAATCACATAGGGAACAAATATTAGGAACTCAGCATCAGTTACATCAGTTACATCAGTTACAATCTATTGCTCCACTCCAGTTGCATCAAATTACTGTCCACGTAGGCATAGCCTCTATCCTTCAAAATATACATCTTCCCATTCAGGCCTCTAGCCAGAGTTAACCAAGAGGCTTCTGTGTGGACTGACTTCTTCCTAGCCTTACACTGCAGTTTTCATTTGTAAAGTTGACCTTTTGCTTGGACGGACAGTTTTCCTTTTTATATCTGATGTGTACTCCAGGGAATGCAATCAGGAGATTTCTATTGATTGCTCTCAAGCAATTTAGTTCTGGTCATGGTTGTACTGGATTTGCAATTATACTGAGGAGAGGTATTATTGACTCTGCCTAGTAATTACCAGGCTGACTTCAGATTCTGCTATAGCTGAAACTAACTTACATCTCTCTGACCAAGTTACCATAACGAGATGCTGCTATTTTTTTTCCTTAAGCAAAAGCAAGCTTACCATTTTGTCTTCTAAGCAACATACAGAGGGAAATTTAACACCATTTTGCTTTAAAGAGAGTTATGTGTACTTACAGCAGAGAATACATTTAACCTTAATTAGAAAAGGTTTGGGGATCTGGGATATTCTCTAAGTGCTAGTATATTTGTAGAAAAGCACTGCCAAAGCGTATGCAAGCTAAGGGAAGTTAGATCAGCTGTTATTTGAAAAAATTAATAGCATTAGCTGGACTTCTCTGGAGGCTCGTCCTACATGCTTGGAGCCATTGTTATCAGTTAAAATGCTTTAAGAATCATACTGGCATCCTTGCCTCCCTAGCTCAGTGATAAAAATGAGAAAGATTGTCAATATTGGGATTTCAGACATATACATGGACCCCTTTCTCACACAAACTGCAGGAAAAACACGTTGTAGCCTGGAATAACTTTTTTTATGGTCATACCAGGACTTTTAAGTTCACGATGGCATGTGTAATGCACATGCACACTTTACCAAAAGTAAACCAAAGCAAATTAAACCTTCAGCTACAATTTTTGCATCATTTACTGCACTCCTCCACAGAAGCTACTAAAACCAGAAGCTGATGCTGCACATGGCTTTTCCAGTTTGCTTATTACTGTTTGCTTTGCAGTTACAGACACAGTACTTCTGAGGAACAATAGCTGGTATATTGAGAAGTAATCTGTATTTCTAAGTCATTGCCCTCTTTGCACCCTGTCATGTAAAACATCTGAGTGACTTATCTGTTGTCTTAGGTGACCAACATCTGACTAGGCTAGAGCACAGGCAGGTACAGGAGAAGAGTTTGGAAGTGGACAAGGACTTAGGCGAAAGGTGCCACGTGACTGAAAACAGCAGAGCTGATCCCTACTCAAATCCAAGCCAGCAAGCACCACCACGGAAATGAAAAGGCCTGGCAACCGCAAACACACAAATGCACGTATCAACTGCTCAAGAAAACTCTGTCTGCTTCAACCCGCCCCAGCCCCATTCTGTCAGCCGGGGCGCTTTAGTGTACAAACACATCCTAGCACCTCGTAAACAAGGCAGCAGCACCTATACCTTGCATGCAAGTGTCAAGCTATTTTGTTTGCTCACTCTCGTGGTCAAGCTTTAGGGATTTCCCAAACAATGCGGAGATATTTGGTCTGTCAACAAGCAGAGCAGGTGGATCCTTCTGGCGCCAGCCCTGGATGTGGAACGGGTTGTGAATGCCTCTCTGGAGCACAGGAAACAAGTGACAGGGACAAAGGAGGTCCTGCAGAGAGCAGCCCAAGAAGCAGCCAAGCTCCAAAGCAAAATTTGGCAGGCGTGTTTGTTGTTGTTTAAGTAAGCTACAAAGGAAACCCCAGGGAGGGGGGAAATCTGGAGCAGATCCAGCATGTGCTTGTGCTGGGCTAGGAGCAGGGTAAGAATGTCATTTTCCAAATGCATAACATATAGGTATGCGTACACAGGAGCACAGACACACACACATGCATAACCTGCACTCACTGCAGTTTCCCAGAGCCAGAAAATAGCTTATGTCTTGGCCCCATATTTGGTGCTGCCTGTGACATAAGCACTGTTGATGAGAACATCAGTGCTATACATTGTGTTTTGCAGAGGACAGCCTGATTTTGTTGCTAATTTGGCTTACAGTCCTTAGTGCTTCTTGCGTTTGCATATTTTTCCTGCTGTCTCTGCACTGGAATGGGAATGACCAGACTTGGAGCTTCTCACATTGCTCCGTTTTGAGTCTACACTTCCACAGACAACCATCGTCCGTACAGAAAGCACACTGAGGTGTTTTGCAGCTACTCCCTAGAAATGCCAAAAAGTTAAGGCTGTGTGCATAATCCCCAAACCATGCTTTTTCTTTCTTCCTCTATGGTCATCTTTGTGGGTATGCACAGAAAAGCTCAGAAGTCTGTCATATCCTTGGGGTAACGTTTTCCAAAGCCTTTAAAATAGCTTTTAGAAATAGCTTGAACAAGAAAGAATCTAGCTCTTATCACAAGTCAATGGCTGTGTTCATACTAGCAATTTTCTTGCAGTAGCTGAACCAAAACACTGAGGCAAAACAATTGTAGCTGAGCTCTTTGCGTGTCCTTTATGATGGGGTGCAGTGGGGGATGGGGGGGAGATAATTCAGATTTAAATACTTGTGTGAAATACTCAAGCCAGTTCTGCTTAAAGCTGCTAATGTAGACATATGCTTCAAGATCTTTGTAATCTACATACTTCTGTTGCATTAGAATCCAAGGCCAATTTATAAGCGCCTGCTTGCATTGTGGAGAAATAGGTGAATTGATTGCTTCTTGTAATACACAACTGGCTGCTGCAGTAATCCTGGCAGACATTAAGCAGAATGGGGCATAAAAATTCTCAATATTTTTAGTGAGCAGCAGCAGGATGTTTGTACCTACTGTTCCAGGAAAACAGAAAAGCAGTAAAAGGTTATATCACTTAGACTTGTGGGACCAAAGATGATCACCAGCCTAGTTTTTTTCATAATTGCAATGTAGTGAAAAAAATTAACATCTTATAATGTGCCTACACTATTGTTTCTCAAGTAGCACAATGTAATCTCACTTGTGTGGGATTTTTTTTTAACTCAAAATACATAGGTATCACACATCACAGTACTACGTCTTTTCCATGCTCTGCCTGAGCAAAGTTCTTGAAATTCATTTATGTTACTTCCAGAATTTAACATGATTGAAACTAATTTTACTACCATTGTTAAATGTACTGAGCTTACACGAAAAGCGATTTTCCAAGGCTCATAACCTAGCCAAATCAAATCCATTTTTTCTCTGGAACACACAAAGCGCATGTCTGCCCATTATGATCTCTCTCACTGACAGGTTTTAACTTTCAGCCTCCAGCTGTTTTGGCTGGGGAGATGCTTGACATAAAACAAATAAATAAATAAATGCAAGGTAATGAGTAAAGTGTACTCTCTCCCTTCTCCTCTGGTTTCTAAACAGCTTTTCTGCAGACTTGCTCCTCAGGAAATACTGCTTTTAATGCAGAGAGTAACCCTCTCATAGCACTCATTGTTATATCTGAGCAATTACAAGTGTTTAGGCTAGTCTTATCATGGCCTACATCAACGACAAGACAATGTCTTTATGCACTTTATGCAGTACAGCAGAGATGCTATTGGCATGATTTTACTCACTGTTGGTCAAAAATGTACATAAAATATTCCAGTCTTTTTTGCTCTAGTGTCCCAGGAACTCAGCTATGGAACAGTTCAACGTGAATACAAAGCAATTTCATGAAGCCAGCTAGGAGCTGCGCAGAGAATTGGCTTCCTGACAACCTCTTTCTCTTCCCAATGCAATGACAAAGTAAGGGTGGTGAACAAAAGTGGGACTAACTGGAAGATCTTAAAACCACAGCAGCGCAGAGGCTACTGTCACTGGCAAAATTCAAGGAAGGGATGAACTTGTAATTGCAAAGGAAATTGGTCCTAAACAGCTTTCAAAATCAGGAGCTGGCCAAATTGTGAAGTATAGCTGGGAAGGGCTGTCCAGATTCTATGAACTGTTTCTATGTATCCTGAATGTCATAAGTAGTTTTTCAGGTGACCCTTGTCTCTACAGGTGGGAATTAGAATGTGCTCACTTAGAATTAGCACAGCCTTAAGACTCAGAACTTGCTGATAGAAATTCACACTCAACTTCCCTCCATTTCTTCTCAGATTAACAATACAAGAAGCAGAATCTCAAACACTGAAGCCAGTAATCACATTTTTTGCCTTCAGTTTTGTATGTATTTAATAGCAAAGGAGGTCCCCATTATGTAGCCAGGATTTTCTCCTAGAAGTTTCAGTAATTTTTACCACTTGACCAATAAATCAAATTCTGTTCTGAGCTATGCCAGTGTATCTCCATTGCAGCTTTGCTGTGTGCCTGCAAGCTATGCAGGCTTACATAAAGTTCAGATCGGAATTTGGATGCAAGGATTGGGATGCAGGAAAAAAAGAAAAAGAAAATTAAATCTGCTCTCTGAAGCAATTTAACTTGGTTATTCAGACAGACATATATTTAAATCTCTCCACAAAATCGTTCCATGTACTCATTTAATTGGCTGTCTGGTAGTCACCTATCAGTCACATTAATCTGATTTTCAAGCTTATCAAATGCTCAACCCTTTGAAAGAGTTTCTTGTTTTGTGACCTAAATACATCTGCATCGTTGAGACAAAACCCTTAAAACAGCTCGACAAGAGTCTTAACTAGTGGTTTTCTGTCCTGCTAAATTAGGTTCCTGGTGGATTTTTAGGTACAGTATTTGCAAAAGAAAAATACCATCCCAACCCCTCTGATCATCTCCTAGGAAACAGCTGGGGGGAAGGAACGACACACCAGACAAAAGGAAATCTGAAAAATGTCCAATTTGTGTTCAGATATAGATGTGCATTCTTATCTAGTTATATAGATGTGAAGAGACAGATCTACATACAAACGCATGTACTTCAGAAAGAGACAGAAGACATTTGTGGATTTAGTTACCATAAATGTTTCTAAAATCAACTGCTGAGTTAAGTTGCATTTAGTTTTCACGTGGGGAACTGAGAGGCCAGAAGTAGGCTGAACCCGAAATGTTGCTCTTGTCATAAAAGCTCAACTAGGCAGAAAGCTGGGAACATAGCGGTTGACAAAGATAGAGCAGAGAGCTCCACGGCTTATCCTTAATTAGGTGTTGGCACTGGCTCTTGTCAAACAAGGGGAAGGAGTGTATGCTGAAGCACACTGACATACACAGACAGCACCAGTCACAGTTGGAGAGAATACAAAGTGCATTCAAGCTGGCATTGAAAGGGATTTAGATAAGTACTTGAGGTAACAAAAATCGAAAAAAGAGGATGATAGCAATGGAAGCTTTAGATGAATTGCAACGGAGTGCACCTTTATTACAGCTTATCAGTCTCCAGACAGCAACAAACCAGCCTTCCTCGTGCATTTCTCTTCTTGGTCTCCTGGATTAAAGGTCAAAGTAACTCAAATTTATATGTTTTGTCTCTCTTGCTGCTCGCATACATTCAGCGCACATCTTTGTGAATTGGTGTACCAAGGATGAAAGCTTCAGCTCCTTGAATGTAACAAAAGCCTTTTCCTTTGTCAAAGAGGCTCCGTTTTCCCCCTCAAACAATTATCGTCTGGAAGAGGTTGCAAACAATATGATATTAAAAGGTCACAATAGTACTGCTGGAATAAATACACATCTGGCAACGTGCCAATCCTAATCCTTCTTCTCTAGATCACTGTTCTATTTTACAATCATTTGACATATTCAAATACCTAATATGGGGGTTTATTAATAATACATATAAGCAGTATCCTAACATACACAAAAGCTGTGTGTTTTCTCAATGTGTATAAGCACTTCAAGCAATAAGCTGTGCACATTTAGCTACCAGATGGTAGTTCTTATCACAGATAAAAGCACATATATGTTATTATAACTACACCCTCAAAAAGGAAATTATAAGAAAAAATACTCTCCACATCACAGCTTACATTATCCATCTACTTAGGCAGAAAACAGCGTATGTTTTACTGCTAAGGAAATGCAGTACTTGTCAGAAAAATGTGATTGCAGAGGGGGGAAAAAGGTAGAAATCTGGGGTGACAGATTTAATATGGATGTTCAACGAAAGCTTTGTTTGATGTAATAATAATAGCATGCACGTGTTGCGATTAATGTGTTTAATCTCTGAACTGCACACAACATGCAGCAGAAGATGTGTCCATGTTAATCCTCCACCCATTTCTATTTTTTAGCACCACATGAGCTTCATAGGAAGTCTAAAAGTAAATATTTTAGGGAAATACTTTTCATTGGGATATCATAACATTTTGGTAAGAAAAAAACAAAGGAAAAGAAGTATATTTGATTCACTAAAATCAATAGGAACATTATGCTAGATTGTCCTTCTGACCCAATCTACATCCGTTCAGAAGGTTATTAGGAGTTCACAACTTTGTTTTCTGTGTTTTATACTGCTTTTGTCTCACATTTTCCATTTAAAAAAAGGCAACCCCCCCCCCCCCCAAATGTACAAACCTAGAGGAAAGAGGTTTTCATTTTCACAGAAAGATTAATCTCCTCCTAGAATGCCGTGTAAACATCTGTGGATGAGCAACTTTAACCATATTTTGATCCAAGGCAAATTTAGGGGATGCCCCCCCCCGCCCCC